>NC_047105.1:146852064-146906095 GCF_902500255.1 Thalassophryne amazonica
CATCTAACACAGGGCGGTACATGTCCCCACAGTGCCTCGTATTCATCTAACACAGGGCGGTACATGTCCCCGCAGTGCCTCGTATTCATCTAACACGGGGCGGTACATGTCCCCGCAGTGCCTCCTATTCATCTAACACAGGGCGGTACATGTCCCCACAGTGCCTCCTATTCATCTAACACAGGGCGGTACATGTCCTCCACAGTGCCTCCTATTCATCTAACACAGGGCGGTACATGTCCCCACAGTGCCTCCTATTCATCTAACACAGGGCGGTACATGTCCCCACAGTGCCTCCTATTCATCTAACACAGGGCGGTACATGTCTCCACAGTGCCTCGTATTCATCTAACATGGGGCAGTACATGTCTCCACAGTATCTCATCTTAATCTAACATGGGGCAGTACATGTCCCCACAGTATCTCATCTTAATCTAACACGGGGCGGTACATGTCCCAGCATCACCTCGTATTCATCTAACACAGGGCAGTAGATGTCCCCGCATCGCTTCGTATTCATCTAACATGGGGCAGTACATGTCCCAGCAGTGACTCGTATTCATCTAACACAGGGCAGTACATGTCCCCGCATCGCTTCGTATTCATCTAACACGGGGCGGTATATGTCCCAGCATCGCCTCGTATTCATCTAACACGGGGCGGTACATGTCCCCGCAGTGTCTCGTATTCATCTAACACAGGGGGGTACATGTTGCCACAGTGTCTCGTATTCATCTAACACGGAGGAGTACATGTCCCCACAGTATCTCATCTTAATCTAACACGGGGCGGTACATGTCCCCACAGTGTCTCGTCTTCATCTAACATGAGGCGGTACATGTCCCCGCAGTGCCTCGTATTCATCTAACACAGGGCAGTAGATGTCCCCGCAGTGCCTCGTATTCATCTAACACGGGGCGGTACATGTCCCCACAGTGTCTCGTCTTCATCTAACATGAGGCGGTACATGTCTCCACAGTGTCTTGTCTTCATCTAACACGGGGCGGTACATGTCCCCGCAGTGTCTTGTCTTCATCTAACACAGGGCGGTACATGTCCCCGCAGTGTCTTGTCTTCATCTAACACAGGGCGGTACATGTCCCCGCAGTGTCTTGTCTTCATCTAACACAGGGCGGTACATGTCCCCGCAGTGTCTTGTCTTCATCTAACACGGGGTGGTACATGTCCCTGCAGCGTCTTGTCTTCATCCGACACGCGGCGTTACATGTCCCTGCATCGCCTTGTCTTCATCTAAGACGGGGCGGTACATGTCCCGCAGTGTCTTGTATTCATCTAACACGGGGCGGCACATGTCCCCGCAGTGTCTTGTCTTCATCTAACACAGGGCGTTACATGTCCCTGCAGTGTCTTGTCTTCATCTAACACGCGGCGTTACATGTCCCTGCAGTGTCTTGTCTTCATCTAACACGCGGCGTTACATGTCCCTGCAGTGTCTTGTCTTCATCTAACACGCGGCGTTACATGTCCCTGCAGTGTCTTTTCTTCATCTAACACGCGGCGTTACATGTCCCTGCAGTGTCTTGTCTTCATCTAACACGCGGCGTTACATGTCCCTGCAGTGTCTTGTCTTCATCTAACACAGGGCGTTACATGTCCCTGCATCGCCTTGTCTTCATCTAACACGGGGCGGTACATGTCCCGCAGTGTCTTGTATTCATCTAACACGGGGCGGTACATGTCCCTGCAGTGTCTTGTCTTCATCTAACACGGGGCGTTACATGTCCCCACAGTGTCTCATCTTCAAAATCTGAGTGAGTGTGCACAAAAGAGACGAACGAGGAAGCCAGGACAAATATGAGAGAGACACGAGCGTGAGCGGCTGTGACTGGAGGAGCTGTGTGGCTGCTCCTGAGGACACAGTGTCATGTTAGAGAAGAGACACTGTCCCATACAGGGCAGAAACACGCTATTAATTAGAGATTTGGAAAGCCGTCCTTTGATGACGCGTCTCATCTGTGTCTGAGTCCTTCAGACTCGCGGTGCAAACATGAGGAACATGAAGCCTTTAAATGCAGTAACAGACTCACTGTGTAGTCTTGGTACGGGTTGGTGCCAGTAGGGGGCAGAGTGCTGCAGTACGTCTCGTCCAGGGCACGAGGCAGCGTTGTGCGAACACCTGGGAATGCTTTTTGACAGTCTGCAGCCAGGTACAGGGCCGGCTGCCAAGTGCTGCCATGATCCAGCGTCCTCTCAATCACTAAGGCATTAGGACGAGGTCCCTGCAAAGAGACAGACATCACAGAAGAAGAAATCACCACCTTCATCCAAACACATCCACATGGAAACACCAGAAACACGACACGTCTGAAATAAACTTGGCTGAGATAGAAAATAAAACACACACACGTTGACCTTTGAACTTTAACACACTTTGCTGCTTGATCTAAGGGTCTAATTCTTGTCCTCCCAGACGTCTTTGCCATCTTTGGACACGTTGTGGATTTGGACCGTGTTCGTGATGATGGTCCCGACAGAGTCCTCGTTGAAGGACAGGTGAGCCGACGACCTGTGTGCACCTTCTTCACACACAGAACCTTCTTCCACCTCCTCTCAAACCTCCTTCAACCTCAACCACCAAAAGGCATATTTACGTGATATCAAATCTTACACGTAGACGTGCTGCATCATCATATAGATGTTTTGTGAAGCTTTGCAAGAAATAGAGTGGTTCTATGCTCACGACTCAGCGCTTTGATTTAGATGAGACAACCAGAAAGAAAAATCACACAATGGCCCCAAAGAACCAGGAACAACGCAACCGCCTCATTCCAATGGGTTCCTTGTAGATGGACCTGGTAATATGATCCTGTGGCTCTTGGACTTCTGTAATGTTCTGGACCATCCTTCACACTCAAGTCTTCCTTTATTTGATCCATGCACCTCCTTCCTTCCTCTCCTTCTCTTCCATTCCCATCAAACACTGAAACATCGAGAACACCATCAGCCCAACACAGAGAACCATCCAGAGCAGCTGTCCAGTTCAGCAGTTTCATGCTGGTTCCGGTGGGTTCCTGTGGAGTGCTTTGGTGTGATGTTTTTAGTCGTGATCAAAACCTTTGGCCAAACTTACTCTTCACAGCTAAATGTTAGAATAAAATCTTTTTTCTTTTCTGTTTTGTGATTCAATGCTGATTCCACACTGATTCCATACTGATTCAGCTCTGATTCCACATGGATTCCACACTGATTCAGCTCTGATTCCACACTGATTCCTTACAGATTCTGTACTGATTCAACACTGATTCTACACTGATTCCACACTGATTCCATATGGACTCCACATGGATTACATCCTGATTTTACACTGATTCCATATTGATTTGTCACTGATTCCATGCACATTGCACAAGGATTCTATACAGATACTATGCTGGTTGCATCCTGATTTCACACTGATTCCATCTTGATTCCTCACTGATTCCTCAGTGATTCCTCACTGATTCCACAGGCTTTAACAGCAGGTGCGTTGGTGCCACCATGCTTGTTCTGACTGTAAAATGTGATTGTAACTAAGTGTGTCATCATTACCTTCGTCAAGGAGGTTATGTTTTCGGTCGCGTCTGTTTGTTTGTTGGTTGGTTGGTTGGTTGTTATCAGGATTACTCCAAAAATCCTCAACGGATTTCAATGAAATTTTTACCAGGGGTGTATCTTGGCCTAACTTAGAAGTCATTAAATTTTGGTGATGATCCAGAACATGATCCAGATCCAGTAATTTTTTAAAGGATTCTTTATCATTGCAGCATAGGGCCAATTTCAACATGTTTGCATCTAACTTCATGAAGACAGGTCACAAAGGCTGAACAAAAATTAAGTTATGACACAACAATAATTTAGCATTTGTTTCTCCTCATTGAATAAACGTGTTATTAGAAAATTAAAAAAAACTTGTGTAGTTCATGCAGTTTCTCTTTATAAATACATTTGCTGAAGATCTAAGGGTTTAAGCCTCTGGGGCCGACACCGTCGTATACGATGGCTGAGATCAAGCTTTACTAAATTATAAATAACGTTTTAATGATATGAGATAGAAACTTACTTTTTTCTCATGTGACACACCAAAGATTGTTTTAGGAGTGATGTGTTACTAGTTTATTATAGTTTGCTGTGTGTTTTGAATAAATGTGTGTGGAAAATTAATGCTGCTTTACTTTTTCTTTTCTTATTTCTGATTGTAACCTGCATTACAATTATAGAACACAACTATAGCATATATATTTTGAAAGTACAGGTTGTCCAGAAAAAAAGAGACATAAAACTTGATTGTGGGATGCAGGGAGAGCTGTTAACAGCAATAATAAAACATTTATGCCAGGCGAGTGAACTGTCCAAAAAAATGCCCTCGGACCCCAGAGGGTTAACCACTGAATCTGAAATATGACGGTAGATGCGTAAAACAATGTGGAATAAGTCTCTTTGCCAAAGGGTTTTCCGTGTGACGTCAGTGACCCTATGGCCTTGATGGAGGTTTGCGCTCTCCGAGTGCTTCTAGTTGTAGATATTTGTTGTGTCACCAGTTTTTCAGACACAAATTATTCCACGTGCCATAATGTTTGCCGCGTCTTCCTCATAAACCTGACTAAAAGAAAAACAGCTTCACTGGGGTATTTTTACTGTGTACATTGCATTGTGTGTGTGTGTGTGTGTGTGTGTGTGTGTGTGTGTGTGTGTGTGTGTGTGTGTGTGTGTGTGTGTGTGTGTGTGTGTGTGTGTGTGTGTGTGTGTGTGTGTGTGTGTGTGTGTGTGTGTGTGTGTGTGTGTGAGTGTAGTGATGACTGGACATCTTCTACCTTGAAGTTTAGCACCAGGTTCTCCAGCTGGAACAGATCCTCAAGGTCAAGCTGCAGCGTGACCGGGCTAACCTCTGCAAGACACAACAGAACATTTTCATCAGGTAGAATCAAAGTGTTACTTGTTACTTCCTGCTTCAATATTTCCTTAAACAAAATGTGCTTGTCCCCTCTGAAAGTACTGGAAGCACAAGACCGGTCAGATGGTTTGGCTCCACAGTCGGTATGTTTGGGTTTTAGACAAAGACACTGATGTGAGAATTCACTTTAGAACATCAGCTTTTATTTCCTGCTATTCCTCACGAGTTGTGTTATGGTTTTGCTTCATTTGTTTGTCTCAGACCTGAAATGCAGATGAAGATCTTAAGTTGATGGTGGTTGCAAAAAGGATTTGCACAAAGGGTGCAAGTCTGTTTGAAGCATGTCCAAGCACACTTTGGTATTTTAGTAGTGAGAAAGACCCGTGGAAAGCCGTGCGAAAGGACTGGATTGACTGCGTTCTGTCTTACTGTGTGGTTCTGAGAAGTGGAAGCTAACCAGTGAGCAAAGGTGACACCTGGATGTGTTTGGTACCAGGTCCCTTCGCAGGATCAAACAAGCGGTTATTTAGTGAGATTCAGGAGGATCACTGACACTGTGAGGGAACATCAGACACCACATTTTGTCCAGAAGGTGTGTTTCTGGAGACACGATCCGGCACAGAGGCACTTCAGTGATGATGACGCCAGGGGTTGGAGAAGGTCACAGACAGGCCCCATGCCACCTAGCTGCAGAAGCCTGATGACTATTTTTGAGAGGCAGGGATGGACCACTTGACTGCCTAGGTGGTTGCCATCCAGGACCCAAGGAAATTCCATAGTGTGGGGATGCTGTGATACACTTTACTCCCTGTCTGCACTAGATCATTCAAGGGCATTTTGTATTCCGGACATAGCAGCCAATTAGATGGTGGCCAGCGGAGGCCAGAGGTGCACGGCACTGCGGTGACGCAGACAGACGGAAAAGGATTTCTGGCAGGTGAGTGATAAGTGCCAACCAATCAGAGCACACAGTGGATACCAAAGCTCCCTGAGGAGAAGCAGAGCGACAGCAACGTCAAGCGGCTACATTTCTGTTCTTTCTTTCTTTCTGTTCTTTGCCCACCTTTCTTGGACTGCCACCATCGGTCAGGTGCAGCAGTAGACAGCACATCCTGGACCGTGTGGGCCAGGTCGCTCTTTGGATTCCGGGAGTCACATGGGCAGCACTTCATCCTCCGCTGAGAGGAACAGAGAAAGAAACAGAACAGACATCAGAAACAGTCACAGACGGCATGATAACATCGCAGGTTTCCGGGACAATAACTTCCAGAAGCTACCTGTGGTCATAGACATGTGACGTCAAAGGTTTACATACACCTGAACCAAAATCTGACAAGCCTCTGCTGTTTGTTTTCTGCTTCATCCAACAATGGGTGTGTTAAGTTACAATGTTGACTTTATTCCCATGTAAAGTTATGTTTGTATCTATTTCAGTTTTATTTATTAAGTCAAATGTTTTTAATTAATGAACGCCTCTTTAACAGGGGAGGTGATGGTCTAGTGGTTAAGGTGTTAGGCTTGAGTCCAGAAGATCCTGGGTTCAAGTTCCCACCTGACTGGAAAATCACTAAGGGCCCTTGGGCAAGGCCTTTAATTCCCTATTGCTCCCGGTGTGTAGTGAGCGCCTTGTATGGCAGCACCCTGACATCAGGGTGAATGTGAGGCATAATTGTAAAGCGCTTTGAGCGTCTGATTCAGATGGAAAAGTGCTATATAAATGCAGTCCATTTACCATTTAACTCTCTGAGGTCCATAAATGTGCCCATGCATGCCACTCTGCTTTTTGTCATGTTTGTGTTAATAAATCAGTTCTGGAATGTCACAGAGGCTTCAACTGACCACTTCCTGAAACTACAGAGTGTCACCTCTAGTTTTTCCCCCCTTTTCTAAATGATCTTTGCCTCACAGCAAATCTAAGAGCCTGGAGAAGGTCACATGGGCAGTGGTGTCAAAAGTACACACATTTGTTACTTAAGTAAAGTATAGATACTGCAGTTTAAAAAACACTCTGGTAAAAGTTGAAGTATCAACTTCACCTCTTTACTCAAGTAAAAGTGAAAAAGTATGTACTCGAAAACCTACTTAAAGTATAAAAGTATAAAGTAACCTTTAAAAAAAAAAAGAAAAAAAAAGGTAGATGCCACTATATGAATTGAAAGATTAATTTAAAAACTGATTCGTTCTTCATGTGGCCCAAGACCCAAAATTACCCCCCAACACCACCTGCACGAAAATGTTTCAACTCTAGAAGCTCTGAATTGCAATCTGGGACTATTCCAGACAATAAACTGCAGTGAGTGCAGCATCCATTTAGTGAGAAAAAAAAATACAATTTTCCTTATTCAGATTCATTCCAGTAGTATTCTGCTCTTACTAGGATGCAGCAGTTTTCTAGTTTGTCAGATAGTTCTGGAGGAAATCACTGAAGAAATTAACACATTGAAAATATGGTTTGACCGAAACAAACTGTCATTAAATAAGACAGGGATGAAGTGGAGGAGTAAGAGTCACTAGGTGTTTACAGGAAACACTTATTTATGTATATATGTATGTATTTATTTATGTTCATTGTTAGTTGCTTTTATATTTTCTGTTGTGTTTCTATTCGGGTTCTTTTTGCCTCTTTCTCTAAAATTGTATATAATAATCATTAGATTATTAATATATAAACAAAAATAAATTTAAAAAATATTACAATTTGAAAACAAATGCACCCGAACGTGTTGACGGCTGCAACTGCTTAATGCTAAGTTTTAACATTGAAAATGCCATAGACATGCTAACGCGTTAGCGTCGCTCCCGTTTTTAAGTTATAAAATACATCTATCAACTGTTTCAGAAGACCATAACAGGTTGGTTTGACATAGAAAAGGTAAATAATACTCACAGACGTATGTTCTTTAGGGTTTTAGCGGGGGAAAATTAAGCGAAAGAAAGAAAGAATAAATGAAGCAATAGGTCGAAGCATTGCTTCAGTCTGCAAACCACTGCTTCGATTGGTTCACGGTTCAAAGCAAAGCCGTGCTGCAGAAAATTTGATTACAGGCGCACATGACGTGAAATATATATATATAAACATTAAACTGAAGCCAAGAGTAACGAGGCTGTTTGTTTTAAAAATGTAAGGAATAGAAAGTACAGATACTTGTGTGAAAATGTAATGAGTAGAAGTCAGAAGTAGGCAGAAAAATAAGTAATGGAGTAAAGTATAGATACCTAAAAAGTGTACTTAAGTACTGTAACGAAGTATTTGTACTTCGTTACTTGACACCTCTGCACATGGGCTTGTCTGTCTCTCTCTGCCTGCCACTTCAGCAAGCTCATTCACAGTCGCTGTGTTTAGGAGCAAGTGGTAAAACATTCAACGGACTCACATGAAGCTCCTGTCAGGGCCCAAAGAGGAGTGGCACAGAAGGTGAACGGACACAAACGCAAAACTCACAGACACGCTTTATCTCAAAATCAGGCTGGGATTCAGTACACAGGTGGACAGTCAGAGAGGCGGAGGCACAGGCAGGTGTCAGGCTGAGGCGAGGTCAAAAAACAAGCACAGTTTAATACACATGGAGACAAAGGTCGTGGGCTGAGGTGAGAGCAAGGTCAAAAACAGAACATGGTCAAAACACAGCAGAGCAAAACAGAGCAAGAACAAAAGGCTGGAAAGTGGAGAACAGTATCACAACAAACTGGAAAAGACATGAAGGAAAAGGCAGGGACAAGGCAGGGCATGAATGTGAAACAGGTGCGGGGAAAGTTCAGGAAGGGGGCAAGGTCAGCTGAGACAGAGGTGAGACAGGAGTAGAGTGACAGGTGGGCGTGACTAAGAGAAGCAGACTCAAGAAAGTGACTGAAAATCAAACCCAAAACAACTGTGATAAAATGAAATACCTAAAGCAAAGAAGAAGCAAATATCAAAGACAAAATTAAATACCAACATGAAAAGAACACAGAATCAAACAAGAGAACAGAAAAGTGATCAACAAGAAAATAAAGACAGAGACCAAACCAGAACGGAACTTAACGGGTGGCTAAAGTGGAACAGATAATACAACTAATGATTACACAGGAAATACAAGATCAACAGAGAATAAAACTAGTAACAAAAGTATGACACACAGAAAAGAGATCATCTGAACCAAACAAGGACGAGACATAACAAGTGACTAAAATATAATAACCAGATAAACACAACCAGATAAACACAACCAGTGACTAAGATCACGACAAACAGAAAATCAAAGACAAATGGCTCACAGATAAAGGACAAAGCAAGACGTGAGCCCAGATCCAGAGAAAATCATGACAGCTCCACCCAGAAGAAAGAAAGGCTGCAGTTCCTTGACTGGCCACTTGAGGCTGGTTCCAAAAGTGAGCAGATTCCTATTCAAGTCCATGTTAAAATGTTCAACTTTGGGGCAGAAATTAACTTGTTCACAGTCTGTTACAACAAACTGTTTTTGGTCTTTATAGATAGTTTCCACCTCCATGACAGCTTTATAGGCTGTGATTTTTTTCTATCTTCTTAGTTTAAGACATTTTAAGCCATAAAGTTATGTATACAGTGGCTTGCAAAAGTATTCAGCCCCCCTTGGTATTTCAAGGATTTTAATTTGTTTATGGCATTTCAAATACAAAAAGTAAATCAGGCTTCTCAATATAAAAATTTCTAAAATTATCTTCCTCAGACGCAAACTGAAAGTAAATCTCTACAACTTGATATAAATTAATTAAAAATATAAAAGCCAAGATTATGGGTTGCATAAGTAATCAGCCCCTTTGGTACAATACCTGTAAGTAATCAATATCAAAATCAATAATCAAATAATCAGTTTTCTTCAAAAAACTCAGGGGATGGATACATGAACATTTCCAAGTCACCGAATATGTCTTGAACTTTATTTACATCAATTATGAAGAAATCGTTTATTGGATTATTGGAACTGTGCCCACTACTGTATATATATATATATATATATGTTGTGTGGGCCGCTGAAGAGGAGGTACTGCTGGCCCACCACCACCAGAGGGCGCCCTGCCTGGAGTGCGGGCTCCAGGCACCAGAGGGCGCTGTCGCATCATGGGAGTAGCCTGGGTGACAGCTGTCACCCATCACCAGACACAGCTGTTCTACTCAGCACCGAGGTATATCAGGAGGACGGCGTCTCCACCTCAGGGCCGAGATATCGCCTAAGACCAAGGTAGTATTCTCTGCAGTTATACATTGCATCATCAGCTAAGACTGTTAAAACCTTTTTCAGGACTGGTGACTACTGAAAACCTCATTCTTTGGATAAGTACTCACCTTCCTGCTATACTTTGCCAAGAGGTGGAGGCGGCTTCTCCCCTCTCTGTTACTGGGTGCGTTCATCCACTCCTGTGTGTTGTTGCTCTCTCCCGCCAGCAGTACCGGATCCGACGAGCGGAGGCAGTGGCCACCTGGGAATTCGGGACTTGGCGGTTCCAGTATTTCCAGGGTTCGGTGGCAGAGGAGATCTGGGTGGTTCCGGTTCGACTGAGACAGACGTCTCCTACCTTCGAGCCTGCCCACACGACACCAGCGGATTCGACCCCAAATTGTGTTTGTTGTATTACTCGTGCTTGTTTCAGTAGTAAATCTTGTTATTTACTCTCTCCATTGTCCGTTCATTGCGCCCCCTGTTGTGGGTCCGTGTTCCTACACTTTCACAACATATATATATATATATATATACATATATATATATATATATGTTGGACTTGGTGGTTGGGACCTCTACTGGTGGTTGGCTCTCACTGCGGTATTGTATCACTTCCTGTTCCGGAGCACAGCGGTGTTTTGCTGTATCTGTTAGCTGTTTAATCTGCATAGTTAGATTGATCTAGATAACTACACTCAACAAAAATATAAACGCAACACTTTTGGTTTTGCTCCCATTTTGTATGAGATGAACTCAAAGATCTAAAACTTTTTTCCACATACACAATATCACCATTTCCCTCAAATATTGTTCACAAACCAGTCTAAATCTGTGATAGTGAGCACTTCTCCTTTGCTGAGATAATCCATCCCACCTCACAGGTGTGCCATATCAAGATGCTGATTAGACACCATGATTAGTGCACAGGTGTGCCTTAGACTGCCCACAATAAAAGGCCACTCTGAAAGGTGCAGTTTTATCACACAGCACAATGCCACAGATGTCGCAAGATTTGAGGGAGCGTGCAATTGGCATGCTGACAGCAAGAATGTCAACCAGAGCTGTTGCTTGTGTATTGAATGTTCATTTCTCTACCATAAGCCGTCAACCAAAGGTGTTTCAGAGAATTTGGCAGTACATCCAACCAGCCTCACAACCGCAGACCACGTGTAACCACACCAGCCCAGGACCTCCACATCCAGCATGTTCACCTCCAAGATCGTCTGAGACCAGCCACTCGGACAGCTGCTGAAACAATCGGTTTGCATAACCAAAGAATTTCTGCACAAACTGTCAGAAACCGTCTCAGGGAAGCTCATCTGCATGCTCGTCATCCTCATCGGGGTCTCGACCTGACTCCAGTTCGTCGTCGCAACTTCGCACAGCCAATGAAGAGGAGTGGACCAACATTCCACAGGCCACAATTGACAACCTGATCAACTCTTTGCGAAGGAGATGTGTTGCACTGCATGAGGCAAATGGTGGTCACACCAGATACTGACTGGTATCCCCCCCCCCAATAAAACAAAACTGCACCTTTCAGAGTGGCCTTTTATTGTGGGCAGTCTAAGGCACACCTGTGCACTAATCATGGTGTCTAATCAGCATCTTGATATGGCACACCTGTGAGATGGGATGGATTATCTCAGCAAAGGAGAAGTGCTCACTATCACAGATTTAGACTGGTTTGTGAACAATATTTGACGGAAATGGTGATATTGTGTATGTGGCAAAAAGTTTTAGATCTTTGAGTTCATCTCATACAAAATGGGAGCAAAACCAAAAGTGTTGCGTTTATATTTTTGTTGAGTATAGATAACGATTTTTTTCACAGTGTAATCTTCACATGCCTTAACTAAAGCACTCTCTCTGCTGAATCACCTCTAAATTATTTACACATTATTCACTTTGTGTGTTTTTAGGAATCTGCTAGCTTAGCGCAGCTATTAGCTCTTAGCTGGTTTAGCATGGCGGCTTCTCCTGTCTCTCCCGCACTTTTCTGCTCTGGGTGTGAAATGTTTAGTTATTCCTCTGCCTCCTTTAGCAGTAACGGTACTTGTAATAAGTGTAGCTTGTTCGTAGCTTTGGAGGCCAGGCTGGGCGAACTGGAGACTCAGCTCCGCACCTTGGAAAATCCTACAGCTAGCCAGGCCCCTGTAGTTGGTGCGGACCAAGGTAGCTTAGTCGCCGTTAGCTGTCCCCCAGCAGATCCCGAGCAGCCGGGAAAGCAGGCCGGCTGGGTGACTGTGAGGAGGAAGCGTAGTCCTAAACACAAGCCCCGTGTACACCACCAACCCGTTCACATCTCTAACCGTTTTTCCCCACTCGGCGACACACCCGCCGAGGAACAAACTCTGGTTATTGGCGACTCTGTTTTGAGAAATGTGAAGTTAGCGACACCAGCAACCATAGTCAATTGTCTTCTGGGGGCCAGAGCAGGCGACATTGAAGGAAATTTGAAACTGCTGGCTAAGGCTAAGCATAAATTTGGTAAGATTGTAATTCACGTCGGCAGTAATGACACCCGGTTACGCCAATCGGAGGTCACTAAAATTAACATTGAATCGGGGTGTAACTTTGCAAAAACAATGTCGGACTCTGTAGTTTTCTCTGGGCCCCTCCCCAATCGGACCGGCAGTGACATGTTTAGCCGCATGTTCTTGAATTGCTAGCTGTCTGAGTGGTGTCCAAAAAATGAGGTGGGCTTCATAGATAATTGGCAAAGCTTCTGGGGAAAACCTGGTCTTGTTAGGAGAGACGGCATCCATCCCACTTTGGATGGAGCAGCTCTCATCTCTAGAAATCTGGCCAATTTTCTTAAACCCTCCAAACCGTGACTATCCAGGGTTGGGACCAGGAAGCAGAGTTGTAGTCTTACACACCTCTCTGCAGCTTCTCTCCCCCTGGCATCCCCCCAATACCCCATCCCCGTAGAGACGGTGCCTGCTCCCAGACCACGAACAACCAGTAAAAATCTATTTAAGTATAAAAATTCAAAAAGAAAAAATAATATAGCACCTTCAATTGCACCACAGACTAAAACAGTTAAATGTGGTTTATTAAATATTAGGTCTCTCTCTTCTAAGTCCCTGTTAGTAAATGATATAATAATTGATCAACATATTGATTTATTCTGCCTTATAGAAACCTGGTTACAGCAGGATCAATATGTTAGTTTAAATGAGTCAACACCCCCGAGTCACACTAACTGTCAGAATGCTCGTAGCACGGGCCGAGGCGGAGGATTAGCAGCAATCTTCCACTCCAGCTTATTAATTAATCAAAGACCCAGACAGAGCTTTAATTCATTTGAAAGCTTGACTCTTAGTCTTGTCCATCCAAATGGGAAGTCTCAGAAACCAGTTTTATTTGTTTTTATCTATCGTCCACCTGGTCGTTACTGTGAGTTTCTTTGTGATTTTTCAGACCTTTTGTCTGACTTAGTGCTTAGCTCAGATAAGATAATTATAGTGGGTGATTTTAACATCCACATAGATGCTGAGAATGACAGCCTCAACACTACATTTAATGTATTATTAGACTCAGTTGGCTTTGCTCAAAATGTAAATGAGCCCACCCACCACTTTAACCATACTTTAGATCTTGTTCTGACTTATGGCATAGAAATTGAAGACTTAACAGTATTCCCTGAAAACCCCTTTTTGTCTGATCATTTCTTAATAACATTTACATTTACTTTAATGGACTACCCAGCAGTGGGGAATAAGTTTCATTACACTAGAAGTCTTTCTGAAAGCGCTGTAACTAGGTTTAAGGATATGATTCCTTCTTTGTTATGTTCTCTAATGCCATATACCAACACAGTGCAGAGTAGCTACCTAAACTCTGTGAGTGAGATAGATTATCTCGTCAATAGTTTTACATCCTCATTGAAGACAACTTTGGATGCTGTAGCTCCTCTGAAAAAGAGAGCCTTAAATCAGAACCCCAGGTTTCTTTTCAGCACTGTAGCCAGGCTGACAAAGAGTCAGAGCTCTATTGAGCCGAGTATTCCTTTAACTTTAACTAGTAATGACTTCATGACTTTCTTTGCTAATAAAATTTTAACTATTAGAGAAAAAATTATTCATAACCATCCCAAAGACATATCTTTATGTTCAGCTGCTTTCAGTAATGCTGGTATTCGGTTACACTCTTTGATCAATCTATCTTTGTTAGTTGGCTATGTACCACAGGCTTTTAAGGTGGCAGTAATTAAACCATTACTTAAAAAGCCATCACTTGACCCAGCTATCTTAGCTAATTATAGGCCAATCTCCAACCTTCCTTTTCTCTCAAAAATTCTTGAAAGGGTAGTTGTAAAACAGCTAACTGATCATCTGCAGAGGAATGGTCTATTTGAAGAGTTTCAGTCAGGTTTTAGAATTCATCATAGTACAGAAACAACATTAGTGAAGGTTACAAATGATCTTCTTATGGCCTCAGACAGTGGACTCATCTCTGTGCTCGTCCTGTTAGACCTCAGTGCTGCTTTTGATACTGTTGACCATAAAATTTTATTACAGAGATTAGAGCATGCCATAGGTATTAAAGGCACTACGCTGCGGTGGTTTGAATCATATTTATCTAATAGATTACAATTTGTTCATGTAAATGGGGAGTCTTCTTCACGGACTAAGGTTAATTATGGAGTTCCACAAGGTTCTGTGCTAGGACCGATTTTATTCACTTTATACATGCTTCCATTAGGCAGTATTATTAGAAATAATGATACCCAGCTTTATCTATCCATGAAGCCAGAGGACACACACCAATTAGTTAAACTGCAGGAATGTCTTTCAGACATAAAGACATGGATGACCTCTAATTTACTGCTTTTAAATTCAGATCAAACTGAAGTTATTGTACTTGGCCCCACAAATCTTAGAAACATGGTGTCTAACCAGATCCTTACTCTTTTGAGAGCTTTTGAGAACTGTCTACTCCACACAGATTTACGACAGAGTGTCATAACTTTGTATTTCTTCATATGTAAATAAACTCCAAGACATATTCAGTGACTTGGAAATGTTCATGTATCCATCCCCTGACTTGTCTGAAGAAAACTGGCAATGAGGAACTCGGAATAGAGCTGCTGTTTCAAAGTAGCCAGCTGAGGTGGTTCAGGCATCTGGTGAGGATGCCCCCTGGCTGCCTCCCTAGGGAGGTCTTCCAGGTATGTCTAACTGAGAGGAGGCCACGGGGAAGACCCAGGATGTGTTGGCAGGATTGTATTTCTCAGACAGCTTGGGAAGCCTCAGGATCCCTTAGGAAGAGTTAGAGGGCTTGACAAGGTTAGAGAAGGGTGGGAGGAGCTGCTTGGTCTACTGTCACTGTGACCGTGACCCAGTGACATAAAATGAATAAATAAATAAATAAATAAACTGTCTTTTCAGTCCAAAATTGCACCAAATCCCAAATTAGCTTCAATATGTAAAATTTTCCCAGGGTGGCATTTCAGACCTGATCTCTGTGAGTCAACGCCCCTTTGACTTGTTCTTGATAACAACCTGATAATGAGTGTGTTGAACCCGAGCGCTGGAAGGGAGAATCAGCCTTCGGAGTGACCGCCTGAGTTGCCAGGTGAGGCACAGGGCAGGTTGAATGTGGACCGATCAATACCGATTGAGTCCTGGTGACCGTCAGTGTTAGTAAACAACGCTTTGATTGTATTGGTCAAGAGCTCAAACTTTGTGCCTTTGGAAAAAAATGCTCTGCTTACACACTTTGAGATTTGTGCAGCAGCTGTGAAGCACTAACAGCAGCACTAACAACAAAAGAAGATTCCAAATCGAGTCTCACAAAATGCACCTGATGAGTGACCTGCCAAAACAACAAATAAATCACTTCATCTAACAGCTAAATTAACTATCAGTCTGTTTTTTTCTCATTTGAATCCTGTACTCATTTGACAGCAGGTCACAACTGCAGCTCAGGGTGGGTCCTTAAGGTCCCCCAATGCCTAAAACCCATATCCAGAGGAGTCATAGTGCTCAGTCTGATGGAAACTCCAGGTTGCATGGGAAGCTGACATGGTCATGAGCATAGAGTAGGAGGCGTTTTCAAGGAATCTGTGATCCAGTGACTCGCAATCTGTGGTCTAGTGACCCTCAACCTGCTTACAGATGACTCAAAACACATTGTACCTCTAAATCGGCACCTCATCCCTTCACAGTCACTTCCTTTTTTTTATTTCCTGTGGTGTGGTCAGGTTCTTCTAAACATAAGGATGAAATCATCACTTTTACAGCCAGTTTTCTTGAGACAGGTCAGGGGATGAACACATGAACCTTTCCAAGTCACTGAGTGTGTCTTGGTCTTCATTTCCACCAATCATTAAGAAATACCAACACTATGGTACTGTGCAGTAAATCTGTGTCATGTGGGTAGTGCTCAAAAACTGAAAGAGTGAGGGAAGCCACCAACACACTCATGACAGCTCTGGAAGAATTACAGGCTTCTGTGGATGTGAGAGGAGAAATTGGGAATGGCACAACATTTGCCCACCAGTGGAGAAGGGTTGGCAAACAGGAAAACTGATCAAATCTCCCATGTGCCTTCTGGCAAACTGCAGCTGAAATTTTGCATAAGAAAGTCCTTGTCTGTCCCACTTATACCATCTGTACCATCGTCAAGCCGTACTTCTGGATACTGTATGTATTATGTTACTTTTTTCAGACAGGGTTCCTGCAGCTTCAGGTCGGACCGATTTAAGACTTTTCTGAGTTTTGGGGACAACAAAATGCCAGATGTGCTCATTTCATTTGATATTTTTAACTGTAATGTAATGTAAATATAAATAAAAGTCTACTTTCTTCACCTTGGCATTTTACAGCCTTTTGACAGACTGACTTAAGGCATTTTCAACACCTTTTGGTACTTTTTAGGGTTTCTGCAGAACCTGAGCTGAGCTCAGAAACTGAGCTCAGAAGCACCATGTCAAATCAAGTGGACTTGGAGGTCCAACACTGTGTCTCTCTTTTGTTCAAATGCCACAGTTTACAGACACACCGCTGTGTCAGCTCTTATGTACAGGAACCAATGACTGGATGCTGAAAGCCGGCCGTTACAGTGAAGTAAAGACCAACTTTACACAGGGGTCCGTCTTAGGCTCCCTGCTTTTCTTCCTTTATATAGCACCCCTTAGGCACATATTGCGGCGTTTTGGGATTACCTTTCACTGCTATGCTGATGATACTCAGTTATACATGTCAATAACTGCTGGTAATCTCATCCACATAAAATCCTTAGAAGATTGCCTTCCATCAGTGTCAGTGTCAAGCAACTTCTGACTTTTAAACTCTAACAAGACTGAAATGATGGTTCTTGGTCCAGTGAGACATCGGCATCAGTTTGACCAGTTAATGCTCAGCCTTGGCTCGTGTGTCATACATCACACAGACAAAGTGAGGAATGTTGAGGTAATTTTTGATCCTACGTTGTCCTTTGACCTTCACATTAGAGATATTATGAGAACTACTTTCTTCCACCTGTGAAATATAGCGAAGATTCGTCCCATCCTGTCTATGGCTGATGCTGAGACCCTGATTCATGTGATTGTTTCTTCTAGATTGGACTACTGTAATGTTCTATTTTCTGGTTTACTGCAGTCCAGCATTAGGGCTCTCCAAATGGTTCAAAATGCTGAAGCCAGACTTTTGACATGAAGCAGAAAGTTTGACCACATTACAGCCATTTTGGCGTCTCTTCACTGGCTTCCTGTCCCAGTGAGATCAGATTTTAAGGTTCTGCTACTAACCTATAAAATTATTCACAGACTGGCCCCTCCCTACCTAGCTGACCTAATTAAACCTTACGTACCTGCCCGGGCTTTATGTTCTCAGGGTGCAGGACTACTTTGTGTCCCTAAGGTGAATAAGAAGTCTGTGGGTCATAGAGCTTTCTCTTATCGTGCCCCTGTTCTGTGGAATGATCTCCCTGCATCAATAAAACAGTCAGATTCTGTGGAGATTTTCAAGTCCAGACTTAAGACGCACTGATTTTCCCTTTCATATGGCTAGCATACTGACATAGTATGTTACTATGCTTTTTACTCTTTTAATTAATTTTATTAGTAAACGGAGCGTGCCGCGGCCTCAATTTTATCTAAAGTCTGGGTCTTTTAGTGAAGCTTAGGGCTAGTGGCTGGCGATCACCTTAGTATTTCTTTTTTTGTTGCTGTTGTTTAATGCTGACAAATTATACTGTATTTGTTGTCTTTCTGATGCCTGATTCTGTTTGGGGTTTTTTCTCTCTGTTTGAGGTGCAGCTCCATCCAGAGATGGGTGTGGTGTCTGTTTCTGTAACCCTCCTGTCCTGTGCCCCAGCAACATTTCCTGTATATTTGTTTTGTGAATTGTTTTGTAATTTATGTCTGTATCATGGTCCAAGCAGAGGGTCACCCCTTTGAGTCTGGTCTGCTTGAGGTTTCTTCCTCAAATCATCAGAGGGAGTTTTTTCTTTCCACTGTCACCTGTGTTCTTGCTCTGGGGGTTGGTCAGGTTCGATCTTACTTGTGTGAAGCAGCTTGAGGCAACTTTGTGGTGATTTGGTGCTATATAAATGGAAATAAATTGAACCTGGACAAAAGGACAAAACCTTCCTCAATGTTAGCTGGGCCACTGGGCTCCAGACTCGTCACATTATGCTGTTTGGTCGACGCTGCTTTGCTTCATTTAGTGACTTGTGGAGAAACATGTTTCTTGTCTCTCTGGTAACTGACTGGACTTTGTGCTTGTCCTGCACATCACAGTTCAGGTTCGGGTTTCCCCACTAAAGGACGCAAAGCGGCGTCCGGACTCGTCTCATGTTGAGCTGCTGCGTTGGGAGTGAGAGTGTGTCGTGCAGATGGTCACCCAGCTGAACCTGGGCTGCTTCAAGTTTCTTACCACTGTCACGTCTTCTGTCCAGATCAGCGATTCTCAAACTGTTCCTCGAGCGCCACCTGTCTGAGAAATTTTCCATCTCTCCCTCCATTCAGGTGTTCAGCCAATCAGGTACGAGCAGACCCCCCAAGTGAGACAGTCATCTTGGTGAGGGGAGATGTGTCGGTCAGGTGGTAGCTGAGGGCCGGGTCTGATCTGGATCCTGTTCCTGTGGCTCATGTGAGGTGACTGATGATTTTTGTTACAAACTGTTCCTGTTTTTTGTTTCTGAATCCACGTGGTTCCGTTTTGTGAAGCGGTCCTTCAGAGTAGGAGTAGGCGTGTTCTATGACTGTGACGTGTCAGCTGAGAAGGTGTGCACTAGGTTTTGTGACTATGAGCTCACACACACACACACACACACACACACACTTGCTGCATGCTGGGACTTTGGACGCAGCTGGCACAGGAGGGTTGTGGCTCAGGTCCCAGTGGGGAAAAGGTGGCTGTTCTTTGTTCCTCCCTCCAGCCGTGTCCTCACACACGCTCACTCAGAGCTTTTATTGAATCATCTGCACCACCAACATTTTAATCACCGTTTTTATATTTTGTGTTAAACTGAAGCGTCTTTGAGGCGTCATGTCCTGTTTTTAGAACGATGCCACCAAAAGTGAGACATCAGGAGAAAAACAGAAACACATGTACAGCTGATCCAAAGGGATTACT
This sequence comes from Thalassophryne amazonica, assembly GCF_902500255.1. Taxonomy (NCBI): domain Eukaryota; kingdom Metazoa; phylum Chordata; class Actinopteri; order Batrachoidiformes; family Batrachoididae; genus Thalassophryne; species Thalassophryne amazonica. The sequence goes on from NC_047105.1 coordinate 146,871,723, forward strand.
GACACAAAAAACAAAATGAGACTTCACCACATCACCTACTGACAAAGTAGAAAGGGTTCTGTGTCAGAGTTTGAAGCCCTCCAGAGTTTTGCTCAACTTTTTGTGACAAACAGTAAAATGTAACCTGAAGAAATGTTTGTTCTTGTCTCCTTGACCCGTGTGTCCTCAGCAGGACAATCAGGAGACGTGTTTACATGCGTATGTCTGTTAAACACGCCGGTAGGCGGGCGCTGATCCAAAGGTTCGAGTGCCCGGCGTTGGCGTTCTGATCTCGTGTTTGGGTTTAAAGTCAAGAGCACATTAATGAGCTTGCCAGAGTAAATGAATCCAAATCAGAAAAGGTTTGGGCAATGTGGAAAATGCCCCCAAAAAATAAAAACCCACACACTATTTCAGAAATTTTACTGACTTCAGTTTCTTTGCAGACGATACGAAGCTGAGATAATTCATGTTTTTCAACATTTGTTAATATGGATCCATTTCTGTATTTCAAGTCTGAAACTAAACTTGGGACGAGACATTTTAGGGCAACAAATAAATTGTAAAAATATTAATAAAAAACTAAGGTGTCTCTAACAGATGATATCATTCATTCATTTATTCATTCATTCATTCAGTTCCTGCCATCTATCTGCATCCAGGTCACAGTGGCACAACAAGCAGCACATCCCACACTTCCCTATCCACTGCCAAGTCCTGTATCTCTTCCAGTGGAATCCCAAAGTGTTCCTAAAGCAGCTGGGAAATACAATCCCTCCCACTGTGTCCGAGGTCTCCCCTGGGGCCTCCTCCCAGTTGAACTCACCTGAAAGTCCTCCCTGGGGAGAGGACCAGGGAGCATCCTCACCAGACGCAGTCTTGTATAAAGTACCTCAAAGTGAGTGTCTGAGTATCTTACCATGAAATTACTTTGGTAAAAGTTAAAGTCTCCTTTTAAAATATTACTTCAGTAAAAGTCTGATAGTATCTGATATTTACTGTACTTAAGTATCAAAATTAAATTTCTCAAATAATATGTACTTCAAGTAAAATACTGAGTAAAAGTAAACTCCAAAACGAGTGGAAACTGAAACAGTGACACAAAAAGAAAGTCACTGTGGTGACTGGAGAAACCAGGAGGGGGGCCTTGGCCCCTATAAAAGGATGGAGCTGGTGTTGGTGTTGGTGATGAGTGAGCAACAGGTGGATGTAAATAGCTGTAAATAAATTTGCCATTCTTTTTCTGAAGATCCACACACACTTTTCTGTTAAACACAGCAGTCAGGCTCTTCAAAACAAAACAGTCATTTATAGCTACACAGTTGTGCCAAATTTAAGGAAAATTAAAAAACACACACACAATGCAAGCATCACCACCACCAACCACTGCAAAGCAACCAAACGCAGCGCTCTTTGCACTCTCAAATCCAAAACCTGGCGTCGCTTCTCTGCGAACATTTCAAATAAAATAAATGAAATGAGACAGACACACCGGCCAGTTTTGTCTGTACGTAAGTTTTCCCCTGAACTCCGATCGTGTGCTGGACTCCAGCGGGAGCCGATCCATGTGTATGTGTGTGTCAGTGTGTGCGCATTTGGAGTTCAAAGGGCAGATGGTTTTCACCCTCTACAGTCTCCTCTTCGTCAGTGGGGCGCAGATTCAACCTGCCATCTTTTGTATTATTTGTCTTTTAAACTTGTTTTATGTCAAACACAGCCCTTGATGCTGCAGGGGAGGAAGGTGCTGCGCTCTGCCTGTAGAGGACTGTATCCCCCCGCTTACTTTCACCTCTGCAATCAAGTTTCTTCCACTTTTATATTGTAGTAACGAGTAACAAAGATGGTTAAGGGAAATGTATCAGAGTAAAAGTATACATTTTATTGAGGAAATGTAGTGGAGTAAAAGTGAAAGTCACCATTAATGTAAATAATGAAGTAAAGTACAGATACATCAAAATTCTACTTAAGTACAATAACAAATTATTACTATGTTGTTACATTACAACACTGACCAGATGCCCCAAACCACCTGAGCTGAGTTTAAGCTCACATACTGAAGGAGGAATCTCATTCCCACCACATGTGTTATTGTTTCAGTCATTAACTGATCTTCTTAACTGACCATCGGTGAAGTTAGGACCATAAATCAGTCTTGCCTTCTGGCTCAGCTCCTTCTTCACCACAGTGGTCTGGTACAGCATCCATAAAACATTAGAAACTGCCCCAATCCATTTATCAATCGCACAAAAGCAGGATCCATGAAAGGCTGAAACTTTGAGGAGGACAGTTTGTCAAAATGCATGAGAAAATTCTTGAAATGTTCCTCTACAAAAGACTAGAAGGGATTTGCATATTTCTCTCTCTACCATGAAAAATATCATTAAACTAAATCAAGGAATATGGATGAATTTCAGTGTGTTAAGGTGAAAGACGGAAGTCTAAAGTGAACATGGTGGTTCTCCTGCATCGAGAACCACCATCCTTCATCAATAGCTGATATAACCACATGGGCAAGGGATTGCTTTGGGAAACCTTTGTCAAGCACTACAATACAGTTACATTTGCAAGTGCCACATAAAATACAACTGTGCAAAACAAGTGAGGCTCTGATACAACACACAAGGTGTCACTCAAAGCTACCACACCCCTAATTGTGCATAACTTTACATCATAAAATGTGTTGTATTGAGGACATACAAAGAAAAGAATCCATCTCCTGTATAGCTGTCATGGAAGGAGAAACCATCTATAGGAGAAACGATCTATAGGAGAAACGATCTATAGCAAACAAAATTGTTTTTGTAGCAGGCTGTCGGTGAGACCATTCAGCTGCTCCCCTCGTTTTCACTCGAAGTCGCCACAGCAGATCTGAGGTGGAGCTGCATGGTTCTTTGGCACAGGTTTTATGACAAGGAGCTATGAAACTCTTTATTTCTGCCATAAAGCTGGACATTTTTAACATGGGCTTCTATGAGCACCTGCTCACTTTTGGAGCCAGCCTCAAGTGGCCAGTCAAGGAACTGCAACTTTTTATTCTCCGGCTGGCTGCATGTTTGACATCCAGAGGGTTATAATGAAGAGAGCAGATGGCCACGCCCATCAGTCTGCTCCAAGGGTCTTTCTGCTTCATACAGATTTGAGATGTGGTAACGGCAGGACACGATTTCAGACACGTCGCTTCAAAGGTGGACTTGTGCTTTTTATCTTTATGTTTGAGTTCTTGATGAGTGATTAACTGAGGCATTTATCTTAGTGTTCTTAGTGTTCCTGACACGCCCTCCTGTTACGCCCTCCTGACACGCCCTCCTGACACACTCTCCTGACACGCCCTCCTGACACACCCTCCTGACATGCCCTCCTGTCACACCCTCCTGACACACCCTCCTGACACGCCCTCCTGACACACCCTCCTGACACGCCCTCCTGTCACACCCTCCTGTCACACCCTCCTGACATGCCCTCCTGTCACACCCTCCTGACACACCCTCCTGACACGCCCTCCTGACACACCCTCCTGACACGCCCTCCTGTCACACCCTCCTGTCACACCCTCCTGACATGCCCTCCTGTCACACCCTCCTGACACACCCTCCTGACACGCCCTCCTGACACACCCTCCTGACACGCCCTCCTGTCACACCCTCCTGTCACACCCTCCTGACATGCCCTCCTGTCACGCCCTCCTGTCATGCCCTCCTGACATGCCCTCCTGTCACGCCCTCCTGACACACCCTCCTGACACGCCCTCCTGACACACCCTCCTGACACGCCCTCCTGTCACACCCTCCTGTCACGCCCTCCTGTCACACCCTCCTGACATGCCCTCCTGTCACGCCCTCCTGACACACCCTCCTGACACGCCCTCCTGACACACCCTCCTGTCACACAACGTGTGCACAAACACACACACACACACACAAAACAAATCCACTGCGCTGTAAGCCGTCTGACATGACTTTATTCGCTGCACTGAGGACATACATGACATGTCTTTTATTTTGGTAGTACACACGCGCACCGTGCACACGCTCATGGCGGAGTTTGTTTTGCTGACGGATGATGATTTGATACATGGCATGGCGGACTATTTTTGGACTCCTATTTAAAGTTTGTGTTGGATTGTTGATGTCCAAGCAGCAGCGACGCACCAAAGCCGGATTCATTTCTGACATGATTTTTTTTGCTGCACTGAGGAGCTACCAAAATGTAAGTCCCTTTTCTGTTGTTTGTAAATTAATATAATATAAAATGACAAGGATCCTTTTTTAGCCGTTATATAAAACAAATAATAAGTGTCTCGTAACTTTTAATGTTCACAACAAAGCAAACCGCTCTCAGAACCACCCAGAAATAAACACCTGAACCCAGGTTAGCCTGTGAGCTGGTTGGTTTGGACTCTAAGAGAGGGGCATGTTCACGCTTCTTTCATCACACAATGAACCACCCAGGCTCCGCCCCTTTATGCAATGCAATAATGACTTCTTTATGCAATAATGCTGCTGCTGTCAACACAGCTTCATATCAGCTGTTCTGGGTCTCTGTCGAAAAGCTACAGTATGTATACAGTCTATGGTTATTAATTACACGCACAAATAAATAAAATAGCACTAAAAGCAGTTCTTTGGCTGGTAATCATTTGGAAACCACTTTTGGAGCCATATGGCACCATGTGTTTTTTGTGTGTAGGTGCGTTAAAGTTGGACTTCAGACGTCATTGTGTCGATCTGATGCGTTTTGAATGCATTGGATGTCGTCATCCTTTTTGTTCTGTGTGAGTTTTCTGGACTTCTACATGTTATCGTGTTGGACTCTGGCTCTCGCCTGCAGGCTTCTTTCCAGATTAAATGAATTATACACCATTTAACACCACACTTGGCACACACCAGTGCCAGATTGTCTTATTTGCCATCAAAAGTTGCTGACCCCGGTGTCGCCTATTTGTTTCCTCCACATTTAGCCAGCGATGGTTTGTATTTCTTGTTTGATTCCTGTGTATTTGCGTCCTGCTCGTGTTACTGGATCCTGCGTTTGCTGCTGCCCTCATGGACAGTGTTTAATGTCAAACTCAACAAACTGACTTCCAAATCATTGCATCTTACAGATGTGAGTCACAGAGATTGTTACATAATCACAACTGCAGTATTTCTCCAAAATAGGTTTGAGGTCAGAAGATGAAGGAAATAGTTTAGTTTCTATTTGCTGGTTTCTCGATGTGTCCAACAAGAATAGAGAAGCTTTGAATCAGACCTGCCGGTGTGACTTTTGGAGGGAACTGTCGAAGGTGAACGTGTGATCAGAACTGGGTTTTGCAAGTTTAATGGTTTGACTTCATCTGCTCAGACAGTCTGAGGATATGGACTTTGTGCTGGATCGGAGGGACGGTTGCAACATGCTGGCACTAAAACCAGACTATTTCACAAAACCACAGCAGAGTGCAGCCAAAGCGTCTGCCATGGCTGGCCTGCTGGTGCTGCAGAGCTCACGTACAGGCCCACGTGCGGCCTCGCGGAGCACAGCTGCTCCAGTCCCTGGACACGACTGATGCTACGACATCACAACGCCGTTCCAGCTTTTTGATTTTCCTGTTCCCCAAATGCCTGAAGATGTCTGATTCAAGAACATCAGCATCCCTGAGTGCTGTAATAAAATGCAAGTTAAACATTTATTCATGTTCTGAACTCACTCGTTCCAGTTCAGGGTCACGGGGTTACTGGAGCCTATCCCAGTGGTCATAAGGGGAGAGGGGAGTTGAGTCTGTTGTAGAGTCTCCACTTCACCACACCTGCATGTGTTTGGATATGGGAGGAAGCTGGAGAACCCAGATGGAGAACATGTAAACCACACAGAAAGGACCAGGTGGGAAGAGAACCCGTGACCTTCTCACTGTGATGTAACAGGGCTGATGACTAAGCCACCGTACCCATGCAGAAAAAAATCATTGGACCCAGCCTGCCCTCCATCCAGGACTTACACTGGTCCAGGACCAGGAAGCCAGCTGCAGACCCCTCCCACAATAGACACACCCTGTTTAAACTCCTCCCCTCTGATCGACGTTACAGAGCTCTGTACGTCAGAACAACCAGACACAGGAACAGTTTCTTTCCACAGGCCATCACACTGATGAACAACCTCACCTGACAAAAAAACTCACTCATTCAAATACCTCATGTACAACTTCAGTCTGTTTGTCTGTTTCTCCTTTGCACACATTTTTTATTGCATGTTTTATTTTAATGCACATTTTATTACTGTGAATTATTCTGTGTTTAGTGTATTTTTCAACATGCCATACAGAGAGAGTGCAGCTCAAACCAAAGTCAAATTCTTGCATTCTGTGGATACTTGGCAAATAAAAACTATTCAGATTCTGATGCAGCCAGACAGAAAGACAGACAGAAAGACAGAGTCTGGTCCTGAGGTACTCTGACAGTGATCCAGCTGTTAACCATCATGGTAGAGTTCAGGGTGAAAGCTTCATGAAGGATTTTCTTAAAAATAAAGAAGGTGAATCTTCAGCTACAGTTTGGTCAAAGCCACATGGGGACTCCAGCCTTGACAGGATCAGGGACGGGAGGCCTGGGTGTCTCTACGGACAGATGTAGGACATGAACACAATGAACACGCTCCTCCAGAGGTCACAAGGGGCCACTGAATGAGGTGAGTCACAAGCTGTGGTCAGATCTCAGCCCAGAGGGACATTAATGGGACATTTTGGACCAGACATGTGAGACAGAGCTCCAGACTACTGCGTTAACATGGAGACCCATCAGTTTGTATCAAAGGTTGAACCCAGCAGCCCGACACACACACACACACACACACACACACACACACACACACACACACCCCTCCTGTCATCAAAACCCCACGAGGTAAAGACGCTACTAACCCACATCAGGTGGTTACATGTGAATCTGTAACCCGTCTTTATGTTTGCTCACATTCCAGATGTCTTAAAGAGGACACATGTCCCCATCCTACCTGCTGGTACGGGGTGCAGTAGATTTCAGAACCAAGAAGTCCACAGGTGGAGGAGGCATGGAGCCTGTGGTCTCTGCCCAGCAGCAGGTCGCCCCTCGGGGGGTAGCATGCTCCCCGAGAACAGTCCGTCTGTGTTTGTGAGACCGCAACCACAGCTAAAAACACAAAAAACAACACGTGAAAAGAATAAACCACCGCTAAAAACATGAAAAAACAACATGTGAAAACAATAAACCACCGCTAAAAACATGAAAAAACAACATGTGAAAAGAATAAACCACTGCTAAAAACATGAAAAACAACATGAAAAATTAACAACCGCTAAAAACACGATAAACAACACATGAAAAGAATAAACCACTGCTAAAAACATGAAAAACAACATGAAAAATTAACAACCGCTAAAAACACGATAAACAACACATGAAAAGAATAAACCACTGCTAAAAACATGAAAAACAACATGAAAAATTAACAACCGCTAAAAACACGATAAACAACACATGAAAAGAATAAACCACTGCTAAAAACATGAAAAACAACATGAAAAATTAACAACCGCTAAAAACACGATAAACAACACATGAAAAGAATAAACCACTGCTAAAAACATGAAAAACAACATGAAAAAATTAACAACCGCTAAAAACACGATAAACAACACATGAAAAGAATAAACCACTGCTAAAAACATGAAAAACAACATGAAAAAATAACAACCGCTAAAAACACGATAAACAACACATGAAAAGAATAAACCACTGCTAAAAACATGAAAAACAACATGAAAAATTAACAACCGCTAAAAACACGATAAACAACACATGAAAAGAATAAACCACTGCTAAAAACATGAAAAACATGAAAAATTAACAACCGCTAAAAACACGATAAACAACACATGAAAAGAATAAACCACTGCTAAAAACATGAAAAACAACATGAAAAAATGAACAACCGCTAAAAACACGATAAACAACACATGAAAAGAATAAACCACTGCTAAAAACATGAAAAAACAACATGTGAAAAGAATAAACCACTGCTAAAAACATGAAAAACAACATGAAAAAATTAACAACCGCTAAAAACACGATAAACAACACATGAAAAGAATAAACCACTGCTAAAAACATGAAAAAACAACATGTGAAAAGAATAAACCACTGCTAAAAACATGAAAAACAACATGAAAAATTAACAACCGCTAAAAACACGATAAACAACACATGAAAACAATAAACCACCGCTAAAAACATGAAAAACAACATGTGAAAAGAATAAACCACTGCTAAAAACATGAAAAACAACATGAAAAATTAACAACCGCTAAAAACACGATAAACAACACATGAAAACAATAAACCACTGCTAAAAACATGAAAAACAACATGAAAAAATTAACAACCGCTAAAAACACGATAAACAACACATGAAAAGAATAAACCACTGCTAAAAACATGAAAAAACAACATGTGAAAAGAATAAACCACTGCTAAAAACATGAAAAACAACATGAAAAATTAACAACCGCTAAAAACACGATAAACAACACATGAAAAGAATAAACCACTGCTAAAAACATGAAAAACAACATGAAAAATTAACAACCGCTAAAAACACGATAAACAACACATCAATCAATCAACTTCAATCAACTTTTTTCTTATATAGCGCCAAATCACAACAAACAGTTGCCCCAAGGCGCTTTATATTGTAAGGCAAGGGCATACAATAATTATGAAAAACCCCAACGGTCAAAACGACCCCCTATGAGCAAGCACTTCGCCACAGTGGGAAGGAAAAACTCCCTTTTAACAGGAAGAAACCTCCAGCAGAACCAGGCTCAGGGAGGGGCAGTCTTCTGCTGAGACTGGTTGGGGCTGAGGGAAAGAACCAGGAAAAAGACATGCCGAGAAGGGGGGCAGAGATCGATCACTAATGATTAAATGCAGAGTGATGCATACGGAGCAAAAAGAGAAAGAAACAGTGCATCATGGGAACCCCCCCACAGTCTACGTCTAAAGCAACATAACCAAGGGATGGTTCAGGGTCACCCGATCCAGCCCTAACTATAAGCCTTAGCGAAAAGGAAAGTTTTAAGCCTAATCTTAAAAGTAGAGAGGGTATCTGTCTCCCTGATCTGAATTGGGAGCTGGTTCCACAGGAGAGGAGCCTGAAAGCTGAAGGCTCTGCCTCCCATTCTACTCTTACAAACCCTAGGAACTACAAGTAAGCCCGCAGTCTGAGAGCGAAGCGCTCTAATGGGGTAATATGGTACTACGAGGTCCCTAAGATAAGATGGGACCTAATTATTCAAAACCTTATAAGTAAGAAGAAGAATTTTAAATTCTATTCTAGAATTAACAGGAAGCCAATGAAGAGAGGCCAACACGGGTGAGATATGCTCTCTCCTGCTAGTCCCCGTCAGTACTCTAGCTGCAGCATTCTGAACCAACTGAAGGCTTTTTAAGGAACTTTTAGGACAACCTGATAATAATGAATTACAATAGTCCAGCCTAGAGGAAATAAATGCATGAATTAGTTTTTCAGCATCACTCTGAGACAACACATGAAAAGAATAAACCACTGCTAAAAACATGAAAAACAACATGAAAAAATTAACAACCACTAAAAACACGATAAACACATGAAAAGAATAAACCACTGCTAAAAACATGAAAAACAACATGAAAAATTAACAACCGCTAAAAACACGATAAACAACACATGAAAAGAATAAACCACTGCTAAAAACATGAAAAACAACATGAAAAAATTAACAACCACTAAAAACATTAAAAGCAACACATGGAAAAATTTAGCCACCACTAAGAAAAAACACATGAGGTACGAAACAACCACTAAAAACATTAAAAACAACGCATGAGAAAAATAAACAGACGCGGAAAACATGATAAACAACACATGAAAAAATAAACCACCACTAAAAACATTAAAACCAACATATGAAAAAATAAATAAAACCACTACAAACATTAAAAACAACACATGAAAAAACAAACCACCGCTAACAACACTAAAAACAAGACATGAAAAAATAAACAGCCACTAAAAACATTAAAACCAACACACACAAAAATGAACAGCCGCTAAACACATGATAAACACATGAAAAAAATAAACCACCACTAAAAACACTAAAAACAACACATGTAGAAATAAACAACTGCTAAAAACAATAAAAACAACACATGAAAAAATAAACAAAACCACTACAAACATGATAAAAAGAAAAAATAAACCACCACTAAAAACATTAAAAACAACACATGAAAAAATAAAACACCGCTAAAAACATAAAAAACAACACGTGAAAAAATAAACCACTGCTAAAAACACAAAAAACAACACAAGAAAAAATAAACCACCACTAAAAACAGTAAAAACAACACTTGAAAAACTAAACAACACCTAAAAACATTAAAAATAACACATGAAAAAATGAACAGCCACTAAAAATACTAAAAACAACACATGAAGAAATAAACAACCTCTAAAAACATTAAAAACAACATATGAAAAAATAAACTAAAAACAACACATAAAAAACTAAACACCCGCTAAAAACATCAAAAACAACACATAAAATTAAACAATTGGTAAAACACAAAAAACATATGAAAAAATAAACAACCGCTAAAAACATTAAAAACAACACATGACAAAATAAATAACTGCTAAAAACACAAAAAAACAACACATGAAAAAACAAACAACCGCTAAAAATATTAAAAACAACATATGAAAAAATAAACAACCACTAAAAACACTAAAAACAACACATGAAAAAGTAAACACCTGCTAAAAACATCAAAAACAATACATCAAAATAAACAACTGTTAAAACACAAAAAAACAACACATGAAAAAATAAACCACCACTAAAAACAGCAGGAAACCATAACAAGGCTGTTTTTATTGCTCACATCAGAGAACAACATGAAGTAAAGCTGTGTGCTGTGAATGTGCTGAAAGTGTTAATTTCCTTTTGAGCTATATAAATGAAAAAATTCTTCTGCTCTGGTGATGTTGTTTAAACTAAAGGAAGAGTGTCCAATGGCACAGACATCCAAACCAGTCATCACTGCCAAAAAGGCTCTTTATTTACAGACCAAACCAGTGACATCAAAACAAAATGGATCAAAGTGCCATTAATAGAGAGTTCAGGAATTAATGGCTTGTAGGTGCTGTCATTAATTAATCTAAATGAACATATTATTTTGACAGCCATGCTCAGAACAATGGGAAACTCCAAGGAACTCAGTGGACATCTAAGGAGAACTGCAGATTTACACAAGTTGGGAAAGTCTCTTGGAGCCAAAACTACAGATTCTGAGATCATCAGTTCAAACAACTGTTGGTTTGATGTGTCATCACTTTATCAAGGTCTGGTTTAAGACCCAACTGTCACCCTCAGATGAGAGGAGGTTGGTTTGGATGTTCAGGAAGAACTCAGGAACCACTAAGGTTCAGGTCTTCCATGAACTGGAACCTGCTGGAACACCAGTGTCACTGTCCACAGAGAAACGAGTTCTCCATCTCCATGGACTGAGAGCATGCCGACCAAGAAAGAAGCTCCTGCTCCAAAATCAACACCTTCAAACCAAAATGAAATTTGCAGCTGCCCACATGGACAAATGTATTCTGGAGAAACGCTTGATGGTGGTGGTACCATCAGGCTCCGGGGCTGTTTTGCTGCCAGTGGTGCTAGTGAAATAATGTGGAATAATGAAGAAGAGGACGACCTCCAAATTCTGCAACATTACTTCAAATCAACAGCTGGATGGTTGAAACGTGGCCACAATTGTGTTTTTCAACAAGACAATGATCCAAAAAGCACACATCAAACCCGGCTGTGTTTTGGATAAAGCAGGAATCTGGGACAGCCTTCCCGAATAGTCTGACCTCAACCCTGTTGAAAATTTGTGGACTATTTTTAAAAGCCGGGTCTGTGCCAGGAAACCAAAGAGTTTAAATGAACTCTACCAATTCTGTCAAGATGAGTGGTCAAATATCAGACAGAGTTATACCAGAAGGTTGTTGATTGCAACCAAAAGCATCTGGTTGAGGTTCCGCTTGTTGAGGGACATTGAACCAAATATTAGTGGGGGTGTATGTATATATTATAGCTTGTATGTATAATTCTGACTATGTGTGGATTAGAGAAGACCCAAAATAAATTCAAGAAGTTTGAATTTTCACATCTTTTTTTTTCACATCCTTCTGGGAATCATCACCTTATCGTGGTGGAGAGGTTTGTGTGCCGCTATGAACCTAAGAGCTGTGTTGTCTGAAGCCTTTGTGCTCCTGGTAGGGTCTCCCATGGCAAATTGGTGTCAGGCGAAAGACCAGACAAAGAATGGTTCACAAGACACCATGATAAAGAAGAAGAAAGGTGACCCGGCCCGAAGGAAACCCAGGGCCCCCATCTGGAACCAGTCCTGGATGTAGGGTTCGTCAGCAAGTGCCTGGTGGCTGGGCTTACCACGGAGCCCAGTCGGGCACAGCCCAAAAGGGCAGGGTGGACCTTCCATCTCCACCCTGTGGGTTCACCGCCCACAGGGTGAACCACAGGTGTCGGGTGCGCTGTCCCATGGGTAGCAGTGAAAGCCGAGGGCCTCGGCAGACCAGACCCGAACAGCAGGGGCTAGCTCTGGAGGTGTGGGACGTCACTTTGCTGTGGGGGAAGGAGCCGGAGCTTGTGCGGGAGGTGGAGCGATACCAGTTCAATCTGGTGGGCCTCGCCTCCACGCACAGCCTCAGCTCTGGAACCACTCTCCTTGATAGGGGTTGGACCTGATTCTTCTCTGGAGTTGCCCAGGGTGTGAGGAACCGGGCGGGTGTGGAGATACTCACGAGTCCCCGGCTGAGCACTCCTACACTGGAGTTTAACCCAGTAGATGAGAGAGTCACTTCCCTGCACCCTGCACCTTCGGTTGGGGGGGGGGGGGGGTACTCTGACTGTTGTTTGCACCAAACAGCAGTTTGGAGTTTGGAGTATTCAGACTTCTTGGAATCCCTGAATGGGGTCCTGTATGGGGCTCCGGTGGGTGACTCCATTGTTCTGCTGGGGGACTTCAACGCACACGTGGGCAATGACAGAGAAACCTGGAGAGGCGTGAATGGGAGGAACGGCCTCCCCGATCTAAACCCAAGTGGCCGTTTGTTATTGGACTTCTGTGCTAGTCATGGACTGTCCATAATGAACACCTGGTTTGAACATAAGGATGTTCATAAGTGTACATGGTACCAGAGCACCCTAGGCCAAAGATCGATGATCAATTTTGTGATTGTATCATCTGATCTGAGGCCGCATGTTCTGGACATTCGGGTGAAGACAGGGGCAGAGCTATCAACTGATCACTATGTGGTGGTGAGTTGGATCAGGGGATGGGGAGGACTTTGGACACACCTGGTAAGCCCAAACAGATAGTGACGGTGAACTGGGAATGTCTGGAGGAGCCCACTGTCCAACAGATCTTCAACTCACACCTCCAGCGGAGCTTTGCTTGCATCCCTGTGGAGGTTGGGGGCACTGAACCAGAATGGGCAATGTTCAAAGCTTCCATTGCTGAAGCTGCAGCGGGGAGCTGTGGGCTGAAGGTCTTAGGTCAGGGGTGGGCAACTTGTTCTAGAAAGGGCCGAGAGGGTGTGGGTTTTCTTTGCAGCCACTGACTCCACCAGGTGATTTCACTGATTAATATCACTTTGAGCAGATGGAATCAGTTAATCAGTGAATGATTAACTGATGTCCATGACAAACACAGTGGTGGACACTGGTGGTCAGGGAAGCCATCCGAATAAAGGTGGAGTCCTTCTGGGATATGTTATCTCGGAGGACTCTGGAGGCAGTTGCAAGCTACCAGCAGGTCCAAAGGGCAGCAGTCTCTTCTGTGGAAGAGCAAAAGCAGCGGGTATGGGAGGAGTTCGGAGCAACCATGGAGAAGGGCTTTCGGTTAGCACCAAGGTGCTTCTGGCGGATCGTGAGGCACCTCAGGAGGGGAAAACAGGGAACCATCCAAAATGTCTACAGTAAGGATGGGACTCTGTTGATCTCAACTGCTGGAAGGAACACCTACATCAGACCCGAGCGCCCTCTGCAGTAGGGGCAGAGCTGGAAGCTGATGGAGGATTATCATCAATTTCCCTGGTGGAAGTCACTGAGGTAGTCAAACAATTCCACAGTGACAAGGCCGGGTTAATGAGATCTGTCCATATGTGCTGAAGGCTCTGGGTGTGGAGGGATTGTCTTGGATGAGACATCTCTTCAACATTGTGTTGAGGTCTGGGACAGTGCCTAAGGAGTGGCAAACTGGGGTGGTGGTCCCCATATTTAAAAAGGGGGACCAGAGAGTGTCTGCCAACTACAGGGGTATCACACTACTCAGCCTCCCTGGTAAAGTCTACTCCAGGGTGCTGGAAAGGGTGGTTCGGCCCATAGTTGAACCACTGATTGAAGAGGAACAATGTGGGTTCCGTCCAGGTTGTGGAACAACCGACCAGCTCTTCATTCTCACAAGGATCCTGGAGGTGCCTGGGAGTATGCCCATCCAGTCTACATGCGTTTTGTGGACTTGGAGAAGGGATATGATTGGGTACCCCTGGAGATACTGTGGGAGGTGCTGTGCAAGTATGGAGTGAGGGAGTCCCTTCTCTGGGCCATCCAATGTCTGTACTCACAAAGCGAGAACTGTGTTCAGGTGCTCGGCAGTAAGTCGGACTCTTTTCCAGTGGGGGTTGGCCTCTGCCAGGGCTGCATCTTGTCGCCAATCCTGTTTGTGATATTCATGGACAGGATATCAAGGCGTAGTCAGGGGGAGGAGGGTTTCAGGTTTGGTGGGCTCAGGGTCTCATCACTGCTTTTTGCAGATGGCCTTGTTCACGAGTGAGGGGACAGTGGAAGCTGAGATTGGCCAGTGGGGCGGTGTTGCATTTGCTCTACTGTACTGTTCTGATGAAAAGGGAGCTGACCCAAAAGGCGAAGCTCTCGATCTACTGGTCAATCTTCGTTCCTACTCTCACCTATGGTCATGAGGGTTGGGTCATGAAAAAAGAACTAGATCGTGGGTACAAGGGGCTGAAATGGGCTTTCTTAGGAGGGTGGCTGGTGTCTCCCTTAGAGATAGGGTGAGAAGTTTGGTCATCCGTGGGGAGCTCGGAGTAGAGTCGCTGCTTCTTTGCGTTGAAAGGAGCCAGCTGAGGTGGTTCAGTCATCTGGTAAGGATGCCTCCTGGGCGCCTCCCAAGGGAGGTGTTCCAGGCACGTCCATCTGGGAGGAGACCCCGGGGAAGACTCAGGACTAGATGAAGAGATTATATCTCCACACTGGCCTGGGAATGCCTCGGGATCTACCAGTCAGAGGTGGTCAATGTGGCCCGGGAAAGGGAAGTCTGGGTTCCATGCTGGAGCTGTTGACCCCGTGACCCCATCCTGGATAAGCAGTTGAAGATGAATGATGATGATGATGATTATGAATGGATTCTTCATTGAGCAAACACAGGCAGACTTTCTATTTCTGCTACAATGAATATTTACACATGAAGATGTTGATATTAATTATGTCTGAAATAGAAGAGTTTAAATCGTCCCTGTGAGAAACGTCCACATGTCATCTGAAGTGACGTCTCTCTGTTTCTGGTTTCATTAGGTAACATATAAATTTACATAATACAACACATAAAGAATCAAGAACTCTTTCTCCAGTGCAGCCCTCAACCTTAACACTGAGACAAAAACATCTGGAGAGTCGGTCGTTCCAAAATGTACCAAAATTAAAATCTGTTTTTAAGAAGATCTGCAGCTGCTTAAACCTTCAGACGGATTCTGAGTAGCAGGAAGTAGCCTGGAACAAGTTCCATCACGACCAGAGAGCAGACATTCATTCCAACGCCAGCAGCTCGTATCACACACACACACACACACACACACACTAAATAAGACTAAATGATAAAGACAAAAAACTCATTCTTACCAGCAAGGAGAATGAAAATCCTCATGTTGTGTTCCCCCAGAGAAATAATCTGGATCAGAGACTAAAACGTTCTGGATTAGAGATGGAATCGATCTGGAGATTCAAGTCAAAGAAAATGAGTTGATTATTAATTACGGTTAATATTCAACAAATGAAAGACTGAAGAAGCAGAAACACAATCTGCTGTGTTCACTCTGAGTGTGTGTCTGTGTGTGTGTGTGCACCTTTATAAACACCTGGATACTGTGACGAAGTGTGTGTCACAGACACACCCTCCACCTGCACAAAACACACACACACGCACAGAGACATGCACAAAGAAACACATGACACACTCACACACACACACACACACACACACACACACACACACACACACAGAAAGACACATAGAGACACACACTCACACACAGAAAGACATGCAAAGGGCCCTATCTTGAGGATATTTGACAAATGGTGTAAAAGGCAGAGCACATATCAATTTGGGGACGTGTCCAAGTCCTTGTCATAATCCTGCTGGTGCAGAAACTCAGAACATAGTTGTTTGATTTCTCCCATTTTCTGGTTATGGGCCTGTTGTAGTCCAGTGAAAATAACCAAATAAATAAATAAATAATAAAAACTTACGCAGGGTCACCTGTCCTCTTCAAACAGGAGTGTGAGACTTTTCTGCAGGACAGGACCAGTGAGAGTCAGAGGGTTCAAAATGTCGTCTGCTTTCTGTGCACAGAGTGAAGTCACGGGACCTTAATGATCGTCAGTAATTTACAGGTTTATGTTTTCAGACGTCTGTGGATTCTCTGAAACAGAGTCCTCCCCTGTCCACACACAGTCCCAACCAAACCGGACAAGTTACTAAAACTGTATTTGTTCCTTTTGTTCTGACTTTTATTTATTGTTTTTTTGTTGTTGTTGTTGTTTAATATCAGTTTGATGGTCCCACGATATCGTGGATCTGGACTCTGTGCAGAGTGTCCCTGTGGTCAACCCACTGATGTCAGGCACGTCTGAGTGTCACACTCGTTAAATACAGTACTCCACAAAAGAAAATGCCTTTTTGTAATGGACCATATGACCACACCTCATTTGGAGACCAACATGCACTGAGTGCAACAACGAGTGCGAGTACCACGAGTGGTGGCGGCCTGTGGATTATCTTCAGAGCAGGTCACACTGACGTCTCAGCAAACACTTTAATCACTCATCTTCAACTTGATACTAAGGGTCACTGGGGCCGGAGCCTATCTCAGCAATCACAGGGCGTGAGGCGCGGTTCACCCTGGACAGGACGCCAGTCTGTCACAGAGCCGCAAAGACTAATCTTAACATTATTTTATTTTATTTCTTTGTGGCTGTAATTTAATCGCCAAGACTCGGTGGGGGAGAGGAGCTCTAACGGTGCAGCTGTGTGTACAGAGGGAGGGACTTTTCTTTGCATTTGGACACTGTTTTGGATTTTTAAAAAGGACACTTTATGTGGATTATTTCTTCAGATGAATCCCACTGAAACGAACAGGTAAGAATTTATATTTACTACCTGTATTTTATTCTGCCAATCAATGCTTTAATGGATGTATTTTGGTTGTTTAAGCCGCAGGGTTCAAAAAAGCAGCAGCTTTCAGTTCGTAAACGATGGTGTATATAAAAAAAATAAAAAAGATAACTTTTCAGTTATCTGATTAATGGTTGTCAAAGCTAACTTTTTGGTTAGCTGTGCCCACCACAGGTGACAACCACACCTGCTCCTAATCCATCATCATCCACTGACCATCCAGCAGGTGGCAGACACAAGTCTGCCAAATTACAATGGCAAAAAAAAATGACCTTTTCAAATCTTTTCAGATCTTCTCCATCAAAATTCACCAGATTTGAAAGGACCGCGTTTATCACGCTTCATCTTTGTCTTGCTCTGGATCCGTGCACTCACACGTGTTACGCTCTGTCACCAAACCCAGCATGTCTGAAGTTATTAAGATTGATTCCCCCCGAGTCAGTTCCCCAAACACCCAGGCAGCTCGCTGGCCGGCTTTAATCCCATTGGAGGGTTTTGGGAATAGTTAGCAGATGGAGCTTCATAAACCTGAACGCACATCATAAGCGCATCTCACGATGCAGCGTTATCTGTAGAAGATGTTCCAAATTGTGCCAGGTGGGAACATGAGGAGCGCATGTGTTGGGTTCATTTTGATTTAGTTTTTGTGTGAATGAGGGGGAAAAAACACGTATGTAAAAACAAGTTCTAAACAAACGACTTAACTGTTCAAGAAAAAAACCTACACAACCAAATACAAGTAGAACCAATGATAAAGAAATCCAAAGTTAGTGGAAATAAACAAGCTGGTGACGCTGATCTGAGCAGGCGGTGAATAAACACAGACACACTACCTGCCGTGTGGGCGGGGCTTAAGGCTTTCTGAGGTGTGCCTGCAGTCGAGTCGAGCCTCGCCTGTGTGGAATCGTAGCCCGAGGACCAGATGAGTGCACGCTCACCGCAGACAGGCTCGTGTCAAGAACAGGGTGTGTCTCTGAGTCAAGGCTGACTTCAGCTAATGAGACACACCGTCACCCTCCTGAGGAGAAGTCCAGTCCTAACCAACCCCCCAGCTTCATGAATCCTTCATGATTCACTTTGTGTTCATCTCACTGGTATTTGGTTGAATCCATCTTGACCTTCACTGATGTATGTTGATTTCTCTCAGGTTTAAATAAGATCTTTAAAAGAAAAGCTTGTGTTTTTTATTTTATTTTATTTGAAAGCAGTCAGACCTGAAAACTTTCATCTAGAAAAGACATTAGTAAAACTTCAAGTCAGGTTTCTGTGGTGCTAATGTCAGTTAGAGGTATAACAAAACCCCTCATGTCTGAAAAAGTCCTCCTGAAAGACACTTAGTTTATTTATACAGCTCCAAAACACAGCAGAAGTCACAGAAAGTCACGTCACACCAGTAAAGTCTAACCTCATCCAACTCCTGAGCATCAAGCAGACAACAGTGGTCAGAAAAATCCCTTCAGGCGCTTTTGATTACAGGAAGACACCTCAAGCAGACCAGACTCAGTGGGGGACCATCTACTTTGACCAAACCACTAATTACAAAAAAATAAAACAAGGAACAACAAAGAAATGTCAGTCACGCAGAGACATAAATGTTGCAGCTAAGCAACCACATACAGATTAGATCCCAGTGGTCACAGTGACCAATGGCTCAAAATATCTGTCCAAGAGGTCATTGTAAAGAGAGAAGAGCAGAGGACCTCATATGGAACCCTGTGGTACCTCATATTTTACTGAAGTAGGAGTTTTCACCTCACGTTGTTGTCCGATACAAACTGAGATGGGTTAGATAAATACAATGTCAACCAAAAGAGAGTTTGACCAACATTAATAAAACACTTTTCACCCCACCCAACAATATATGATGATCGACCATATCAATCGCTGCACTGAGATCCAGCAGCAGCAGGACTGTGGTGGTCCATCAACCAGCAGAAGATCAAAACCACTTTAGTAAGTGCTGTCTCTGTGGAGTGGTGCACTGTAAATGTGGACTGCAGTGACTCAAAGAGGTTACTATCAGCAAGATAAGCCCCAGTCTGCTGTGAAAGACGTTTTGAAGAATTTTTTGCAGAAAGGTAGATTAATCTTCTTTTTCTTCTTCTCTTGGTTGCTCCCATTAGGAGGAGCCACAGCAGATCAATCATTTCTATCTCACCCTGTTTTCTGTAGCTTCCTCTGTCTTACCAATCACCTGCATGTCCTCCCTCAGCACATCCATAAACCTCCTCTTTGGCCTCCCTCTTCTCCTGCCTGGTGGCTCCATCCTCAGCATCCTTCTCCCTATATACCCTGGGTCCCTCCTCTGCACACGTCCAAACCATCTCAGTCTCAACATAGCTGGTTTCACTACTGTCTTGTAGACTTTTTCCTTCACTCTTGCTGATATTCTTCAGTCACAATTCACTCCTGCCACCTTTCTTCACCCACTCCACCCTGCCTGCACTCTCTTCTTCACCTCTCTACCACACTCTCCTTTACTTTGGACAGTTGACCCCAAGTATTTAAACTCATCTTGTTTCACCACTTCTACTCCTTGTAACTGCACTATTCTACTGGGCTCCCTCTCATTCACACAATGCATTCAGTCTTGGTCTGACTGACTTTCATTCCCCTTCTCTCCAGAGCATATCTCCACCTCTCCAGGCTAGATTCAACCTGCTCTCTACTCTCTCACTGCAGATCACAATGTCATCTACAAACACCATAGTCCAGGGGTGGGGCAACGAGGGCCGAGACACTGCATGTTTTCCTTGCAACCAATCACCTCAGCAGGTGGGTTGCTGATGAGCTTTCTCCCTTGAACATAAACACCTGGTTGTCAATGAAATCACCTGCTGAAACACCTGAACATTAATGAAATCACCTGCTGAGATGATTGGTAGCAAGGAAAACCTGCAGTGCTTCGGCCCTTCATGGCACATGATTGCCCACCCCTGCCATAGTCCATGGAGACTCCTGTCTGATCTCATCTGTCAACCTGTCTGTCACCACTGTGAACAAGAAAAAATCCAGAGCTGATCCTTGGTGTAATCCCACCTCCACCTTGAAAGAGTCGTTCCTACTGCGTATCTCACTGCTGTCACACTGTCCTTGTACATGGTAACAAAAAAAAAAAAAACAGAACCCATAAAAATGTTAATAAAACCTACAAAGGTCCAACAAATTTCTTGAAATGTGCTGAATTTAAAAATGCACGTGCAATCCACTATGGTGATAGTGCAGTTTATGTGGCATGGAGGGGAATTTGTCAAGTTGAGGCTGTGGCCTGTTTCCACAGATGTGTCCATAAAAATCATAGAGGGATATGCTTTGCAAACTTAATACCCATTACTACATTGGATGATGTTGAAATCGAGGATGGTCTGTTGGCTGTTCCAGCAATATCAAATATTTTGTGTCTGCTACCTACAACTCGTGTGGAATGTCTCAAACCTAAACCTACTACCAGTCATCTTATATATGCTACTCTGGAACCACCGCTAAATCCAAACAGTCCAAGTGTCAACCGGCGCATACATTTAGTCATGTCCCTCGTGATGCAAAGCAAGGTGGGGGTGTTGCTCTTATTTATAAATCTAGGTTTAGTTTATTAGCTGCAGTGGTGGGCACAGTTCCGATAATCCGATAACCGATAATTATCGAAGATAACATTTTCATTATCGGATTATCTTTTCAGATAACTTTGAAACCATTATCGGACTAATTGCCTTCGGATAAATTTTTGTCCAATAATTTTTAGACTGTTAACATGGTAAACAAAGCTGAACAGCTACAAACATTTAGAAAATTTAAAATCATTTGAGCACCTACCTGTTAAATGTTTTGTAGCAGATGTGTAGTCCTACCCTCTGCAAACAGAAGAGAGCTGTTTCTAGAAGAAACCGCTCTATCCTCTGCAGGCAAAGGAGACCTGGTCACAAAAAAAAAAACATTTCTTTTAACCCAGTACTGATATGCGGGCAATATCACCCAAGTCATCCAGAGGCATACATTTTTAACTTATGGTTCAAATTTTAACCAAACTAATTTGGACAAGTTATTTAAATTAACGCCACATCTGAAGTTTTATAAAGTGAAAATATCAGATATATGTTTTACTTTTAAAGTAATGCACTAATTTTTAAGGTTTTACTGTGGGCATCCTGTGTCCAGGTGCATTGTGGGTAGGATAGGGTAATCTCAGTATGTTCACGACATGAGAAATGCATTTGAGACACTCTGATCAGGCTCCACATTGTTATTTTGTTTGCGTTTATTAAATTCCATGCATCTTAAACGTAGCAACACAGATTATCTGGAATTTTGTTTTGTCAAGTTTTCAAGGTCTCTATTGCCATGTACTGGCCAGTAGTGGTCATGGCAGTATTCTCCCTGAAGCTGGGCTGATATTTTCAATCATTGTACTCGGTTCCAGCTCAAACTGAACACACTGTGTAAAAGTTCAGAGTGCACGATTTATGTTCTCACACACATTGTACATTCAAAAACCACACGTCGGACTCGTGTTTCCAGAAGCAAAACGTAAACAGAAGCTTTTTTTTCAAACTTAATTTACAAAAACTCTCGATGGGAGACATCAAAGTTTAAAAAAAAAAAAAATTACAAGACAGGTCTGCGGTGTTTGCACAGGCACAGTGATAGAGGTTTGATGCTTGTAGCTCTTCAGCAGCAGGATACCATCACAATGGCCGACCAGAATATCAAACAGGTTTGATTTTCATCTGACCATACAATCGCCAATCAGGAGGTGGTTGTGAAATGTTAAACGCAGCTTGTTACTCCATGTATACTAAACGATGCAGGACACACGATTAACCTGAAACTCGGTGCGATCCCAAAAATTCTCGCAGAAATGAAAAATCAGCTGAAAAAGGGCCAAAACTCGCACTGGCACGGGTAGATCATGGCAGTGTTCGATTTATTTTTGACACTGGGAATATCAGATAGTTATCTAATTACAACTTGTCTTTTTTTTTTTTTTGAAAATGCCTTTTTTTTTTTTACAAATAAAAAATGGCATATTTTACAAAAGCACATTTATCTGTAAACACCAACACACGACACACCTCACATTAACGTGTTGGTTTACATAGAATGAATGAGTCAACCAATCAGTGTTAGCGGAGGCATAGTTTACCCAGAATGCCATCTGTCTGTGTTTGTTACAAAACTTCAGAATTAGTGCATTATTCAACATTAAAAGATATATGTTATATCTTAACTTTGCACAAATGACAGAATTGACATTAATGGAGTTATTCTATCAGTATTCATTTTTTATACACCAAACCATAACTCAGCACTGCTTTGTGATTGAGTAGAGGATTGAGCTTTGTGGCTCATCTCAACTTGCTTCTGTGCTGGAAGCCATGTAGTTAACAGGAGCTTCCAGCAGGAGGCAGGACGCTCAAAGACAGAAGTGCTGACTCGTTTGGGTCTGTCGTCGCCTTTGATGCTTCCAGAAGTGATCGTGATGTTAAAACTCAAACTCAGCTTGTTAGTAGTTGCAAGTGTACTGGAGACAATACTGGAATTTATCGGTTATCTGTAACTTCCAATACATTTTTTAGCTTTATCAAAGATAACTTTTCAGTTATCTGATTATCTGTTATTGAAGTTAATTTTTTGGGGTATCTGTGCCCACCACTGATTAGCTGTTGGGGTTCACAAATATAACTCCTCTGAGAAGCTGATTCTCCTCTCTGCCCACAATGCTAAGTATTTCCAAGGTCAGAAGAATAAAAATCAGCCGTATTTGTCACTGTATATAGGCCCCCTGGCCCATGTTTTAAATTCTTAGATGAATTTGGTGCATTCATCTCTAACTTGTCGACTACTGCAGATAATATTCTGATTATTGGTGACTTTAACATTCTTATAAATAAACCTTCTGATCCCTTCTGCAAATCATTTATGGAAACTGTGGATGGATTAGGATTTCAGTAATGCATTCAGGACACGATGCACATTAGTGGAAATACCCTGGATTTGGTTCTCGCACGTGGTATTGCTGTCAGAAATATTGACATCATGCCTCTTACATTGGTGTTCTCTGGATCACTCACTTATTAGGTTTACAGTTTCACTGCTGTGTTTAGTGGAACAACAACCTTATTTATCACTATGGTGTCACATCAACTCCTCAACTACAACTGAACTCAAAGCTCGACTGACTGATATCTAAGCTTCACATTTGGAAAATGCCCAATCAGTAGACAGTCTTGTGGACAGTTTAAACTCAGCGCTCAAAACTACACCTGACATGATTGGCCACCTATATTAAAACCACACCCCACAAGGGCATAAGGTCAGAGGTCTAGAACCGAAATGGCGTAGTTCAAAATTAGAAGTATTCTACCTCGTGAGGCGTGATGCTATTTTAGCCTATAAGCATGTACTACTGGCAACAAAGCAGACCTATTACTCTGATTTGATCAACAAAAACAAGCATAACTCAAAGTTCTTGTTTGACACGGTGGCAACACTTATGCATGGACAACCACCTGTAGTTTGCTCTCCTTTTACAGCACAAGATTTCTTGGATGACTTTGAGAAGAAAATAGAAGACATTAGGTTAAACATATCCCAGCATGCCTTAACCCAGCCACTACACCCTGCTATTGAGGTGGGCGCTATTACTGGGGTATTTCCTAGATTTACAGAATTTGATAGTATCTCACTAGATCTGCTGATGAAACTCATAACATCTAAAAAAAAAAAAAAGCACAACCTGTTTATTTGATCCTATACCAAGAAAACTGTTTAAGGACCTGTGGCCCACTCTTGGGCTGACTGTGCTGGAAATGATTAATCTTTCTTTAACTTCTGGATCTGTTCTGAAATGTTTCAAATCTGTAGTGATTAAACATTACTTAAGAAATCTAATCTTGACCCTAGTATATTGAAAAACTATTGGCCGATAACAAATCTATAATTTTTCTCTAAAATTCTGGAAAAAGTGGTGTCACGGCAGCTCGTGGACTATCTTACTGAGAATAATCTCTTTGAGCCACAGCAGTCTGCTTTTAGAAAACATCATTCCACAGAGACGGCTCTCACTAAAGTGATGAATGATCTTCTGCTAAAATGGATTCAGACACCACTACGGTTCTGGTGCTGTGAGATCTCAGTGCTGCATTTGATACCATGGATCATCATATTGTACTCGATCAGATGGAGAATCATTTTGGGATTACTGGGAGTGCCCTTGCGTGGTTGACATCATACTTGACCAGTTGTTCTCATTGTGTTTTGTACAGTAACACTACCTCTAACCTTTGTGACATGAAATTTGGGGTTCCACAGGGGTCTGTCTTAGGCCCCCTGCTTTTCTCCCTGTATATAGCACCCTTTGGGCACATGTTGCGGTGTTTTGGTGGCAGTAATTAAACCATCTATTTGAAGAGTTTCAGTCAGGTTTTAGAATTCATCATAGTACAGAAACAGCATTAGTGTTATGTGTCGGACGCAGCTCGGAGAACCGACCAGCGTTTGAAGGACCCAGTATGAAATAAGCAGAGCACGGTACAAAGGCTAACTGAATTTAATACATAACAGTGATAATATAATAACAAAAGGTGCGGTCTGGCGTGGTGCGCTCCCAGCAGCGCTAACGGTCCGGAGCCAGAAGTTGTTTCGAACCCAAGGACCCCGCCGACACCCCCCAGGTGGCCGCAACAACCGAGTCTGTGAAAGAAGGAACCATTATGTGAGTCCACACTCTACACACAGAACACTTAAAGGTGTACAAACAGCAAACACTTCCTGGCTTGGTTACTGATCAGCTTCCCAACCTGCAGGCATGGAACAATCAGTTCACAAAACTCCACTGCGGTGAAAGCTGATACATGACTAACATACAGCTCAATACAATAAGGTGTGAGGGACACCACATTTACTGACTGTATAAATGTTAGTCACAAAATCTAACGTACCTCAGGAAGTGTGCTGACAAGCGTGAAACCTCACCCCCTCCTCTTTCACAGACTGTGCATCAAACCTGGACGTTCTCAGCATCCGCTGTTGATGAGATGGCTCCCGAGACGACGATCTCACCCATCTGGTCACAAGGTCGGGTCTCTGGCAAATACACACTGTGCACTCCAGTCTTAAATGCCAACATGTTCCAATCCATCCAGATGCACCACAGCTGTGAGTCCTGACGAGTCGCAGGTGATCAGGGTGAGGTCCTGACAGCCTCAGCAACACAGCCACTCAGTCCCAAACGCACGCCACCTGGGAGGAAAACCAAAAGACAGAAACAAACCGGCAGCCAGGCCCCCCCAGCCATATAACAATTAGTGAAGGTTACAAATGATCTTCTTATGGCCTCGGACAGTGGACTCATCTCTGTGCTTGTTCTGTTAGACCTCAGTGCTGCTTTTGATACTGTTGACCATAAAATTTTATTACAGAGATTAGAGCATGCCATAGGCATTAAAGGCACTGCGCTGCGGTGGTTTGAATCATATTTGTCTAATAGATTACAATTTGTTCATGTAAATGGGGAATCTTCTTCACAGACTAAAGTTAATTATGGAGTTCCACAAGGTTCTGTGCTAGGACCAATTTTATTCACTTTATACATGCTTCCCTTAGGTAGTATTATTAGACGGTATTGCTTAAATTTTCATTGTTACGCAGATGATACCCAGCTTTATCTATCCATGAAGCCAGAGGACACACACCAATTAGCTAAACTGCAGGATTGTCTTACAGACATAAAGACATGGATGACCTCTAATTTCCTGCTTTTAAACTCAGATAAAACTGAAGTTATTGTACTTGGCCCCACAAATCTTAGAAACATGGTGTCTAACCAGATCCTTACTCTGGATGGCATTACCCTGACCTCTAGTAATACTGTGAGAAATCTTGGAGTCATTTTTGATCAGGATATGTCATTCAAAGCGCATATTAAACAAATATGTAGGACTGCTTTTTTGCATTTACGCAATATCTCTAAAATCAGAAAGGTCTTGTCTCAGAGTGATGCTGAAAAACTAATTCATGCATTTATTTCCTCTAGGCTGGACTATTGTAATTCATTATTATCAGGTTGTCCTAAAAGTTCCCTAAAAAGCCTTCAGTTAATTCAAAATGCTGCAGCTAGAGTACTGACGGGGACTAGAAGGAGAGAGCATATCTCACCCATATTGGCCTCTCTTCATTGGCTTCCTGTTAATTCTAGAATAGAATTTAAAATTCTTCTTTCTTACTTATAAGGTTTTGAATAATCAGGTCCCATCTTATCTTAGGGACCTCGTAGTACCATATCACCCCAATAGAGTGCTTCGCTCTCAGACTGCAGGCTTACTTGTAGTTCCTAGGGTTTGTAAGAGTAGAATGGGAGGCAGAGCCTTCAGCTTTCAGGCTCCTCTCCTGTGGAACCAGCTCCCAATTCAGATCAGGGAGACAGACACCCTCTCTACTTTTAAGATTAGGCTTAAAACTTTCCTTTTGCTAAAGCTTATAGTTAGGGCTGGATCAGGTGACCCTGAACCATCCCTTAGTTATGCTGCTATAGACGTAGACTGCTGGGGGGTTCCCTGATGCACTGAGTGTTTCTTTCTCTTTTTGCTCTGTATGCACCACTCTGCATTTAATCATTAGTGATCGATCTCTGCTCCCCTCCACAGCACGTCTTTTCCTGGTTCTCTCCCTCAGCCCCAACCAGTCCCAGCAGAGGACTGCCCCTCCCTGAGCCTGGTTCTGCTGGAGGTTTCTTCCTGTTAAAAGGGGAGTTTTTCCTTCCCACTGTAGCCAAGTGCTTGCTCACAGGGGGTCATTTTGACCGTTGGGGTTTTACATAATTATTGTATGGCCTTGCCTTACAATATAAAGCGCCTTGGGGCAACTGTTTGTTGTGATTTGGCGCTATATAAATAAAATTGATTGATTGATTGATTGATTTGGGATTACCTCTCACTGCTATGCTGATGCATCAGTGAAAGCTGGATGTCTAGCAACTTCCTCCTTTTAAACTCTGATAAGACTGAAATTATGGTTCTTGGTCCAGTAAAGACATCGGCATCAATTTGACCATTTAACGCTTAGCCAAGGCTCATCTGTCATACATCACACTGACAAAGTGAAGAACTTTTGATCCTACGTTGTCCTTTGACCTTCACATTAGAGATATTATGAGGACTACTTTCTTCCACCTGCGAAATATAGCAAAGATTCATCCCATCCTGTCTATGGCTGATGCTGAGACCCTGATTCATGCGATTGTTTCTTCTAGATTGGACTACTGTAATGTTCTATTTTCTGGTTTACTGCAGTCCAGCATTAGGGCTCTCCAATTGGTTCAAAATGCTGCAGCCAGACTTTTGACAGGAAGCAGAAAGTTTGACCACATTACAGCCACATTCACTGGCTTCCTGTCCCAGTGAGATCAGATTTTAAGGTTCTGCTACTAACCTATAAAATTGTTCATGGACTGGCGCCTCCCTACTTAGCTGACCTGAGTAAACCTTACGTACCGCCCCGGGCTTTGCGTTCTCAGTGTGCAGGACTACTTTGTGTCTGTAAGGTGAATAAGAAGTCTGTGGGTCACAGAGCTTTCTCGTATCGTGCCCCTGCTCTGTGGAATGATTTCCCTGCATCAATAAAACAATCAGATTCTGTGGAGACTTTCAAGTCCAGATTTAAGATGCACTTATTTTCCCTTTCATATGGCTAGCATACTGGTATAGTACCTTACTATGCTTTTTACTCTTTTAAATTAATTTTATCAGTAATCACGGTGGGCCGTGGCCTCAACTTTATCTAGCTTCTGGGTCTTTTAGTGAAGCTTAGGGCTACTGGCGATCACCTTAGTATTTCTTCTGTTTTCTTGTTGTTTAATGCTGACAAATTATACTGTATTTGTTGTCTTTCTGATGCCCGAATCTGTTTTTTCTTTCTGTTTGAGGTGCAGCTCCATCCAGAGATGGGTGTGGTGTCTTCTTCTGTCCTCTGCACCGGCAACATTTACTGTTTATTCATTTTGTGAATTGTTTTGTAAATTCTGTCTGTATCATGGCCCAAACAGAGGCTCACCCCTTTGAGTCTGGTCTGCTTGAGGTTTCTTCCTCAGAGGGAGTTTTTTCTTTCCACTGTCACCTGTGTTCTTGCTCTGGGGGTTGGTAAGGTTAGACCTTACTTGTGTGAAGCACCTTGAGGCAACTTTGTTGTGATTTGGTGCTATTTAAAATAAATTGAAAATGAAGGAATTTTCAGCACAGCATTTCTAAACATCCTGGTTTTATTTTGGATGTTTAAATTATTTCACTTTGAACACACAAACAAAATCATGTCACAAAAACCAAAAACTACCAGGGTCAAAATTATTACTCCCCTTAAGAACTGACAGACCCGCTGATGTTCAATGATGAGCTTTAACTCTGTGATGCTCACGGCTTGTAAACACAAGTGCAAACTGATGGTTATCTCCCATTGTACAGTAGTGTTCAGAATAATAGTAGTGTTATGTGACTAAAAAGATTAATCCAGGTTTTGAGTATATTTCTTATTGTTACATGGGAAACAAGGTACCAGTAGATTCAGTAGATTCTCACAAATCCAACAAGACCAAGCATTCATGATATGCACACTCTTAAGGTTATGAAATTGGGCTATTAGTAAAAAAATAGAAAAGGGGGTGTTCACAATAATAGTAGTGTGGCATTCAGTCAGTGAGTTCGTCAATTTTGTGGAACAAACAGGTGTGAATCAGGTGTCCCCTATTTAAGGATGAAGCCAGCACCTGTTGAACATGCTTTTCTCTTTGAAAGCCGGAGGAAAATGGGACGTTCAAGACATTGTTCAGAAGAACAGCGTAGTTTGATTAAAAAGTTGATTGGAGAGGAGAAAACTTATACGCAGGTCCAAAAAATTATAGGCTGTTCATCTACAATGATCTCCAATGCTTTAAAATGGACAAAAAAACAGAGACGCGTGGAAGAAAATGGAAAACAACCATCAAAATGGATAGAATAATAACCAGAATGGCAAAGGCTCACCCATTGATCAGCTCCAGGATGATCAAAGACAGTCTGGAGTTACCTGTAAGTGCTGTGACAGTTAGAAGACGCCTGTGTGAAGCTAATTTATTTGCAAGAATCCCCCGCAAAGTCCCTCTGTTAAATAAAAGACGTGCAGAAGAGGTTACAATTTGCCAAAGAACACATCAATTGGCCTAAAGAGAAATGGAGGAATATTTTGTGGACTGATGAGAGTAAAATTGTTGTTTTTGGGTCCAAGGGCCACAGACAGTTTGTGAGATGACCCCCAAACTCTGAATTCAAGCCACAGTTCACAGTGAAGACAGTGAAGCATGGTGGTGCAAGCATCATGATATGGGCATGTTTCTCCTACTATGGTGTTGGGCCTATATATCACATACCAGGTATCATGGATCAGTTTGGATATGTCAAAATACTTGAAGAGGTCATGTTGCCTTATGCTGAAGAGGACATGCCCTTGAAATGGGTGTTTCAACAAGACAATGACCCCAAGCACACTAGTAAACCAGCAAAATCTTGGTTCCAAACCAACAAAATTAATGCCTCACAGATGTGAACAAATCATGAAAAACTGTGGTTATACAACTAAATACTAGTTTAGTGATTCACAGGATTGATAAAAAAAAAGCAGTTTGAACATAATAGTTGTGAGTTTGTAGCATCAACAGCAGATGCTACTATTATTGTGAACACCCCCTTTTCTACTTTTTTTTACTAATAGCCCAATTTCATAGCCTTAAGAGTGTGTATATCATGAATGCTTGGTCTTGTTGGATTTGTGAGAATCTACTGAATCTACTGGTACCTTGTTTCCCATGTAACAATAAGATATATACTCAAAACCTGGATTAATCTTTTTAGTCACATAGCACTACTATTATTCTGAACACTACTGTACATGCAGGATAAAAATGCGGGGTTCGAGCATCACTGAGAAAACATCAGAATATATTAGCTTGGACTTGAGAAAAGGAACTGTTGATGACTCACAAAACAGGAGGAGGAGTTATCACAGCTTGGACAACAGTCAAGAACTGGAGTGAGAAGAATCATCAAGAAATCCAAAGAGTCACAGAGTTCACAACATTCAAGATTTCATAGACTCTGGAAGGAAAACTAGTGAGAGACGTGTCTAAAGACCCCAAAGCAACTGCCAAGACACAAGTGCAGGACTTAGCAAGTCAGGAATTGTAATCTCAAAGAAGACAATCACTAAAGCCCTGGACAGGAAAAGACTGAGAGCTTAATGACCAAGGAAAAGCCCACTCCTGCAGAAGAGACACCTTCAGTCCAGACTGAAGTAGAGCGGAAAAGTATTTTCTTTCACCAAAACAGATCAAATCCAGACCGCCTGGCAATTTTGAGCTGAACTTTCAGGTCTTCTATTGAAGAAAATCCTCCTCTGTACCGCTTCATCATGAAGCTGGATAACTGATGATACAAATGCAGAAATTTGCACTGTGCACAATTTCTCCAATCACAGCCACAAGAAACCTGTAACTTCTTCTGGGTGTCTTGGTGGCTTTCCTCACTCTTCTCATTCAGTTTTTGAGAACTGTCTACTCCACACAGATTTACCATAGAGGGCCAAACTGTTTGTATTTCTACATAACTGATGTAAATAAAGTCCAAGACATATTCAGTTATTCAGTCGTCCACAACCACCACAAAAGACTCCAATCTGTTGTTGATGTTAAAGGTGGCAACACACAGTCTGAAAAACAGGGGGATGTAAACTTTTGATCAGGGTAATTTGGGGCGATTCTGTTGTCATTATGATTTAAAAAGAAGAAACACATTTGGTTGATGATAAATGGCTTCATCCAGCCACTAACCACGAGTCAATCAATTCAATCAATCAATTTTTTTATATAGCGCCAAATCACAACAAACAGTTGCCCCAAGGCACTTTATATTGTAAGGCAAGGCCATACAATAATTATGTAAAACCCCAACGGTCAAAACGACCCCTGTGAGCAAGCACTTGGCTACAGTGGGAAGGAAAAACTCCCTTTTAACAGGAAGAAACCTCCAGCAGAACCAGCTCAGGGAGGGGCAGTCTTCTGCTGGGACTGGTTGGGGCTGAGGGAGAGAACCAGGAAAAAGACATGCTGTGGAGGGGAGCAGAGATCGATCACTAATGATTAAATGCAGAGTGGTGCATACAGAGCAAAAAGAGAAAGAAACAGTGCATCATGGGAACCCCCCAGCAGTCTACGTCTATAGCAGCATAACTAAGGGATGGTTCAGGGTCACCTGATCCAGCCCTAACTATAAGCTTTAGCAAAAAGGAAAGTTTTAAGCCTAATCTTAAAAGTAGAGAGGGTGTCTGTCTCCCTGAACTGAATTGGGAGCTGGTTCCACAGGAGAGGAGTCTGAAAGCTGAAGGCTCTGCCTCCCATTCTACTCTTACAAACCCTAGGAACTACAAGTAAGCCTGCAGTCTGAGAGCGAAGCGCTCTATTGGGGTGATATGGTACTATGAGGTCCCTAAGATAAGATGGGACCTAATTATTCAAAACCTTATAAGTAAGAAGAAGAATTTTAAATTCTATTCTAGAATTAACAGGAAGCCAATGAAGAGAGGCCAATATGGGTGAGATATGCTCTCTCCTTCTAGTCCCCGTCATTACTCTAGCTGCAGCATTTTGAATTAACTGAAGGCTTTTTAGGGAACTTTTAGGACAACCTGATAATAATGAATTACAATAGTCCAGCCTAGAGGAAATAAATGCATGAATTAGTTTTTCAGCATCACTCTGAGACAAGACCTTTCTGATTTTAGAGATATTGCGTAAATGCAAAAAAGCAGTCCTACATATTTGTTTAATATGCGCTTTGAATGACATATCCTGATCAAAAATTACTCCAAGATTTCTCACAGTATTACTAGAGGTCAGGGTAATGCCATCCAGAGTAAGGATCTGGTTAGACACCATGTTTCTAAGATTTGTGGGGTCAAGTACAATAACTTCAGTTTTATCTGAGTTTAAAAGCAGGAAATTAGAGGTCATCCATGTCTTTATGTCTGTAAGACAATCCTGTAGTTTAGCTAATTGGTGTGTGTCCTCTGGCTTCATGGATAGATAAAGCTGGGTATCATCTGCGTAACAATGAAAATTTAAGCAATACCGTCTAATAATACTGCCTAAGGGAAGCATGTATAAAGTGAATAAAATTGGTCCTAGTACAGAACCTTGTGGAACTCCATAATTAACTTTAGTCTGTGAAGAAGATTCCCCATTTACATGAACAAATTGTAATCTATTAGATAAATATGATTCAAACCACCGCAGCGCAGTGCCTTTAATACCTATGGCATGCTCTAATCTCTGTAATAAAATTTTATGGTCAACAGTATCAAAAGCAGCACTGAGGTCTAACAGAACAAGCACAGAGATGAGTCCACTGTCCGAGGCCATAAGAAGATCATTTGTAACCTTCACTAATGCTGTTTCTGTACTATGATGAATTCTAAAATCTGACTGAAACTCTTCAAATAGACCATTCCTCTGCAGATGATCAGTTAGCTGTTTTACAACTACCCTTTCAAGAATTTTGAGAGAAAAGGAAGGTTGGAGATTGGCCTATAATTAGCTAAGATAGCTGGGTCAAGTGATGGCTTTTTAAGTAATGGTTTAATTACTGCCACCTTAAAAGCCTGTGGTACATAGCCAACTAACAAAGATAGATTGATCATATTTTAAGATCGAAGCATTAAATAATGGTAGGGCTTCCTTGAGCAGCCTGGTAGGAATGGGGTCTAATAAACATGTTGATGGTTGGATGAAGTAACTAATGAAAATAACTCAGACAGAACAATCGGAGAGAAGAGTCTAACCAAATACCGGCATCACTGAAAGCAGCCAAAGATAACGATACGTCTTTGGGATCGTTATGAGGTATTTTTTCTCTAATAGTTAAAATTTTGTTAGCAAAGAAAGTCATGAAGTCATTACTAGTTAAAGTTAATGGAATACTCAGCTCAATAGAGCTCTGACTCTTTGTCAGCCTGGCTACAGTGCTGAAAAGAAACCTGGGGTTGTTCTTATTTTCTTCAATTAGTGATGAGTAGAAAGATGTCCTAGCTTTACGGAGGGCTTTATTATAGAGCAACAGACTCTTTTTCCAGGCTAAGTGAAGATCTTCTAAATTAGTGAGACGCCATTTCCTCTCCAACTTACGGGTTATCTGCTTTAAGCTACGAGTTTGTGAGTTATACCACGGAGTCAGACACTTCTGATTTAAAGCTCTCTTTTTCAGAGGAGCTACAGCCTCCAAAGTTGTCTTCACTGAGGATGTAAAACTATTGACGAGATACTCTATCTCTCTTACAGAGTTTAGGTAGCTACTCTGGCACTGTGTTGGTATATGGCATTAGAGAACATAAAGAAGGAATCATATCCTTAAACCTAGTTACAGCGCTTTCTGAAAGACTTCTAGTGTAATGAAACTTATTCCCCACTGCTGGGTAGTCCATCAGAGTAAATGTAAATGTTATTAAGAAATGATCAGACAGAAGGGAGTTTTCAGGGAATACTGTTAAGTCTTCTATTTCCATACCAAGTCAGAACAATATCTAAGATATGTTA
Source organism: Thalassophryne amazonica (assembly GCF_902500255.1). Taxonomy (NCBI): domain Eukaryota; kingdom Metazoa; phylum Chordata; class Actinopteri; order Batrachoidiformes; family Batrachoididae; genus Thalassophryne; species Thalassophryne amazonica. Next base: position 146,905,833 of record NC_047105.1, read on the forward strand.
AAGTGGTGGGTGGACTCATTTACTTTTGAGCAAAGCCAATAGAGTCTAATAATAGATTAAATGCAGTGTTGAGGCTGTCATTCTCAGCATCTGTGTGGATGTTAAAATCGCCCACTATAATTATCTTATCTGAGCTAAGCACTAAGTCAGACAAAAGATCTGAAAATTCACAGAGAAACTCACAGTAACGACCAGGTGGACGATAGATAATAACAAATAAAACTGGTTTTTGGGACTTCCAATTTGGATGGACAAGACTAAGA
>NC_047105.1:146913342-147032644 GCF_902500255.1 Thalassophryne amazonica
TTTGTGTGTGTGTGTCTATGCTGATGTGTGTGTTTTGTGTGTCTTGTGTGTGGTGTGTCTATGTGTCTGTGTGTGTGTGTGTTTGTGTTTGTTGTGTGTGTCTCTGTGTGTGTGTCTATGTGTCTGTGTGTGTGTGTTTTTGTGTGTGTGTCTCTGTGTGTGTGTCTGTGTGTGTGTTTTTGTGTGTGTGTGTGTGTCTCTGTGTGTGTGTCTATGTGTCTGTGTGTGTGTGTGTTTGTGTGTGTGTCTATGTGTCTGTGTGTGTGTTTGTGTGTGTTTGTGTGTGTGTCTCTGTGTGTGTGTATGTGTCTGTGTGTGTGTGTGTTTGTGTTTTTGTGTGTGTGTGTGTGTCTGTGTGTGTGTCTATGTGTCTGTGTGTGTGTTTGTGTGTATGTGTCTGTGTGTGTGTGTTTGTGTGTGTTTGTGTGTGTGTGTGTCTCTGTGTGTGTGTCTATGTGTCTGTGTGTTTGTGTTTGTGTCTGTGTTTGTGTGTGTCTACACACTCAGTGATGATAAACAGGGTGTGCAGTGTGCGTTTAAGCGCTGTAAGTATTGCGTCAGAGCTTCACGACGTCGTGTCAGAACATCAGTAAGTCCGCTGACACAGAACTGACACACACATAGAACTTTTCTGACTCAAAGTCTTTTTGTTTGAGTCCAGACAGCAGGGAGGCATCATGAATATTCATGAGCTGGTGTGTGGTGGGCGGAGTCTGTGGAGCTATAAATAAGCACAGCGTGCAGTGAAGTCACTTTGATCAGAGTGGACATGGTGACAGAACATCTGTCCCAACACCAAAGTAAGTCCTTTCATCAGGATCCTGAGAAACTGAAAGTGTTAAATGTACTCTGAGAGCAGAAGCAGACTTTGTTTGCCGGACAGGCTCCCTCAGGGTTCTGACGGTCTCCTTGTTGTCCCCACAGAGTGAAGAAGGATGGACAGCGTGCAGGAGTTGATCCCCTTTGCCAAAGAGCTGGTGAGGCAGAAGCCCAGCCGCAGGCTGCTGAAGGTCTACCTGCTGGGCTCCGTGTTCGCCGTGCTCGGGATGCTCCTCGGCCTGATGGAGGCCGTCTGCCAACCCTTCTCCTCCACTGAGTCTTTGGACCCAGATATGGTCCTCCTGTTGGCCCGGATGGAGAGGAGCGCCGAGGCTGAGAGACGGAGGAAAGAGAACAGCCGGGAGGAGGAGGAGCGAGTCGGTGCTGAAGAGATTCCAGCCGGGAAGACCTCAGTCCCTGAGGCTCCTCCACACATCCAGAGGACCACGGCCAACCGGCTCCACGCCTCCTAGTCTGTGACCCAAACGGGTTTCAGATCCTGACTGAGGCACTGATGCACTCAACAAACATGATGTGACGATGTGTTCAAAGTAACAAAGTTCATTTACTCAAGTACTTCTGTTTTCTGTTACTTTAAACTTGTACTCCATCAGATCTCAGAGGTAAATCTTCTGCTTTCTACTCCACCTTTATCTGACAGCTAGTTACAGGTTACTTTATAAAAACAAAATCAATAACATCTAAAATAAATCAAACTGATGAACACATGAATGCATCAGTAATCCAGTAATCTGATATAATCTGCAGTGTTCTGTTCCTGTGGTTCTGCACAAAGAGCCCCGTGACCTTTGTTCCTCTCAAAGTGTTTTTTGATAGTTTTGTACGTTTCAGTTCAGGATTTCTACACTGTGATTTTATTATCGATTGCTGATTATTACAAATGTCTGCACATGCTGTCACAGATGATTTATGCACTGATAGAATCTGTGTGTGTGTGTGTGTGTGTGTGTGTGTGTGTGTGTGTGTGTGTGTGTGTGTGTGTGTGTGTGTGTGTGTGTGTGTGTGTGTGTGTGTGTGTGTGTGTGTGTGTGTGTGTGTGTGTGTGTGCATGTTGAAGCTGAATTCATAAGTGTCACAGTAATGAAACTGACTTGAAACAGTTCCAGTCTGTCTCGGAGTCACACACGTCTGAGCTGTGTTTAAGTCATTTCTTTAAAAAAAGCAAAGAGGACACCTAAGTCCAAACTTTCCCAAACACATATCTGATTACTTCTACAAAAAAAAACAGCTGACTCATGTTTCCCCACAGACTCGGTTTCATCCAGAGTTCTGACCAAAATAAAGACATTTAGTAAGAACTGGATTTTTCGAGGATCAAGTGAAGGCAACATGGTGATGATGATTTGCTCAAGAGCTCCACCTGGTGTGTGCTTGGTGGAAATTTTGTAGAAAATAAATTTGCCCTGTAAATACTGTAAATATGTCACTTTTTCACATCAATAAAGTTTGTTTTTTCATAAAATCTTGTCTGTTCACGTTGTCACAATGTTTCGTATTTATATCTTTAAGTAAACTCAAAGAGTTTCTGTGTGAAAGTAGATCTGGTCTGAGTGACTTTAATGTTTTTCTGTGGACGATTAATTATTCCAGTTCCACTTCCAGTGTGGGAACACACACAAAATCCACACTGAAAGAAGCAGGTGGGACTCGATCCTGTGACCTTCTTGCAGGGAGTCAACAGTTCTAAAAACCCCACAAAATACAAATATGTTAAATACATGTATTAGTAATTGTATTAAATCAAATAAATAAAATGTGTTGATACGATTTGCCAAATAAGCACAGCCGACGGTTTAATCCGTTTCTTTAGTCATATGATTTATGAAATAGGTTATCAGATTATGATCACAGCCAACACATTTGTCTCTCCTCTGTCCAATCATGTTTTTCCTTTGAACATTTATTCTGAAAACACTGAAAAACAGCTTCCAGGTATTTGTTCAGTACATATACTGGATCCAGTTGGTAAATGTCACTGTGTTCTGGTTCTGTTTCAGTTTTTAATAAACATACAGTCTTTATATCATGTTGTGGTGTTCAATTAGTGTTTGCACCTTAACATGTGTGAGTTAAGTTCATGTGCAGCACTGTGGCTTAGTGGTTAGCACTGTTGCCTCACAGCAAGAAGGTGGTAGGATTGATTCCCACTTGTGGCCTTTCTGTGTGGAGCATGTTCTCCCTATGTTTGCTTGGGTTCCCTCCAAGTTCTCTGGCTCCTCCCACAGGTTAGGTGAATTGGAAACTTTACAGTTGTCCAGGTCTCAAAGGGACTAACCTGCTTAAATAAAGATTCAGTTAAATTAAAATGTGCTGAGTACATCTATTGTGAGCATTTATAATGTGCTTAAACACACATACACACACAAGCACACACACACACACAAGCACACACACATATATATATATATATATATATATATATATATATATATATATATATATATATATATATATATATATATATATATATATATATATATATATAGTAAGGAAAATAAGTATTTGAACACCCTGTGACGTGAAAAAAAAAAAAATCCGGAAATCACAATGTATGATTTTTTTTATATATATAATTTATTTGCATTTTATTGCATGAAATAAGTATTTGAACACCTACCAACCAGCAAGAATTGTCTCTCGCAGACCTGTTAATTTTCTTTAAGAAGCCCTCTTATTCTGCACTCTTTACCTGTATTAATTGCACCTGTTTGAACTTGTTACCTGTATAAAAGACACCTGTTCACACACTCAGTCAATCACACTCCAACCTGTCCACCATAGCCAAGACCAAAGAGCTGTCTAAGGACACCAGGGACAAAACTGTAGACCTGCACAAGGCTGGGATGGACTACAGGACAACAGGCAAGCAGCTTGGTAGAAGACAACAACTGTTATGATTATTTATTAGAAAGTGGAAGAAACACAAGATGACTGTCATTCTCCCTCAGTCTGGGATTCCATGCAAGATCTCACTTTGTGGGGTAAGGGTGATTCTGAGAAAGCTCAGAACTACACAGGAGGACCTGGTCAATGACCTGAAGAGAGCTGGGACCACAGTCACAAAGATTACATTAGTAACACATGATGCTGTCATGGTTTAAAATCCTGCAGGGCAGCAAGGTCCCCCTGCTCAAGCCAGCACATGTCCAGGCCCATTTGAAGTTCACCAGTGACCATCTGGATGATCCAGAGGAGGCATGGGAGAAGGTCATGTGGTCAGATGAGACCAGAAAAGAGCTTTTTGGAGTCAACTCCACTTACCGTGTTTAAAGGATGAGAACAACCCCAAGAAAACCATCCCAACCATGAAGCATGGGGGTGGAAACATCATACTCTGGGGGTGCTCTTCTGCAAAGGGGACAGGACGACTGCACCGTATTGAAGGGAGGATGGATGGGGTCATGTATTGCGAGATTTTGGCAAACAACCTCCTTCCCTCAGTAAGAGCATTGAAGATGGGTCATGGCTGGGTCTTCCAGCATGACAATGACCCCAAACACACAGCCAGGGCAACTAAGGAGGGGCTTCGTAAGAAGCATTTCAAGGTCCTGGAGTGGCCTGGCCAGTCTCCAGACCTGAACTCAATAGAAAATCTTTGGAGGGAGCCGAAACGCCAACCCTGAAAGATCTAGAGAAGATCTGTATGGAGGAGTGGACCAAAATCCCTGCTGCAGTGTGTGAAAACCTGGTGAAAAACTACAGGAAACGTTTGACCTCTGTAATTGCAAACAAAGGCTACTGTACCAAATATTAACATTGATTTTCACAGGTGATCAAATACTTAATTGCAGCAGTAACATACAAATAAATTATTTTAAAAAAATCATACATTGTGATTTCCGGATTTTTTTTTTTTTTTTTTTTTTTTTTTAGATTATGTCTCTCTCAGTGGACATGCACCTAAGATGAAAATTTCAGACCCCTCCATGATTTCTAAGTGGGAGAACTTGCAAAATCACAGGGTGTTCAAATACTTATTTTCCTCACTGTGTATATACACACAGACACACACATATATAGCTGCCCTCACTTCATCCTTACTAATCCCTTATACTTCCTGATTTACTCTCACCACATGATCAAGCCTTTTCTCCTTTTCTTCATTCATCAGCTCCTCAAAATATTCCCTCCACCTTCTCAGCACACACTCCTCACTTGTCAGCACATTACCATGTGCATCTTTTACCACCCTAACCTGGTGTACATCCTTTCCAGCTCTGTCCCTTTGTCTGACCAAGTCCTTTTCTCCTTCCTTACTGTTCAACTTCTTGTACACCTCACTAAATGCCTTTTCCATACCTTTGTCAGTTATCTTTTCACCTTATGCTGCATCTCTTTGTACTCCTGTTTGCTTTCTTCATCTCTCTGACTATCCAACCTGGTCTCACGACAAGTCGTAATTCAGCAGCACAAAATATACATTAATCTATTGGTTTGTGATATTGTGATGGAAAGCATCTCATTTCATCACGGCAGCACAAATTCATTCTAATTCATTCTGTGATGGCTGCACGAAATTAAAAGTGAAGCGGGGGGGGTCGGGGTGGTTATAGTTAGGGTTGGGGGTAGGAATAGGGTTAGTAATAGTGAGTTAAAAAAAAACACCGTCTCGAAATTTTTTTCATGACGGGAGCACAAAAAAAACATGAGACTGGGCTGGACTATCCCAAAACCTTTTGGCCAACCTCTTTCTCCTTATGCTTTCCTGGACATCTTCGTTCCACCACCAAGTCTCCTTGTCTTCCTTCCAATGTCCAGATGTCACACCCAGTACCTTCCTGTCTGTCTCTCTCACCACATCTGTAGTACTTTTCCAGTTGTCCAAAACTGCTATTACTCCATCCAGTGCTTCTCTCACCTGCTCACTGAATTTCACACAGCAGTCTTCCTCTTTCTGCTTCCACCATCTGATCCTTTGTTGAGCTCTCACTCTCTTCTTCACCTATAAAGTCATCCTACAAACCACCATCCTGTGCTGTGTAGCTACTCTGTCCTGCCACCACCTTACAGTCTCCAGCTTTTTTAGCGTGCATCTCCTACACTGAACGTAGTCCAACTGTGTGCACCTTCCTCCACTCTTATATGTCACTCTGTGCTCCTCCTTTTTCCTAAAGTAGGTGTTCACCACAACCATTTCCATCCATTTTGCAAAATCAATGACCACCTGTCCTTCCACATCACTGTCCTTGATACCATATCTACCCATTACTTCATCACCTCTGCTCCCTTCACCAACATGCCCATTGAAGTCCGCTCCTACCTGTGGGCCATATGCACTGATGATATTCATCATCACTCCTTCAATTTCCAACTTCACACTCATCACCCTGTCAGACACTCACATAACCTCCAACACACTCTTAACATACTCTTCTTTTAAATTGACCTGAACACCATTTCTCTTCCTATCCTCACTATGATAAAACAACTTGAACACACCACCTTTGCTCCTGCTCTTGCTTCCTCTTGGTCTCTTGCACACACAATATGTCTACCTTTCAACTCTTCATCGTATCAGGCAGCTCTCTCCCTTTACCAGTCATACTACCAACATTCAAAGTCCCAACTCTCACTTCCACCCTTCAACTTTTCCTCTTCTCCCACTGTCTCTGCACACATTTTCCTCCTCCTCTTCTTCTTCACCCAGCAGTAGCCCAATGTTACTGTCATGCGTGAGAAGACTATTGCTTTGGTGTCTTCTGCCACTGTTTCTGCTTGTGTGTGTGTTTGTGTCAGTCAGATGTTGCACTTGAAGCTGGAGGATCATCAGTTCAAATCCGTGTTTGACTGGGGAATCACAAAGGGCCCTTGGGCAAGGCCTTTAACCCCCAAATGTGCAGTTGAGCACCTTGCATGGTAGCATCCTGCCACCGGTGTATGGGTGAATGTGAGGCATCATTGTAAAGCACTTTGATCTTCTGATTCAGATGGAAAAGTGCTGTAGACATGCAGTCCATAATCTGACTTAAGAGAACTGTCTGGATTCAGTTAAAAAGTGGATGGCCTGTAACTTCTTTCTTTAAAATTTTGAGAAGACTGAGATGGAGTACAGGCCATTCTGCTCTGTGTCAGTTTGATCCCATCAGATCTCAGAAGCTAGTTGTACTTGGATGGGAGACCTCTTTGGAACACCAGTGGCTGTGTGTGTTTCTCCAGGTAAAACTGGAGTTGCGTCAGGAAGGGCATCCGGTGTAAAACTTGTGCTAATTACCAATGCAGATCTGGCTGTGTCAGCTGTGGCGACCCCGAACAAAACCGGGAGCAGCCAAATGAACAACAACAACAACTGAGATGGAGTACAGACACCAGTTTGATCCGTTAACATGAACACTGTGTGCATGTGTCATTCATCATCATCATCATCATCATAAAGCAAAGAATCTCTGGATGACCTTTGACTCCACACTGTCCTTTTTCCTGCATATTGGAAATCAATAACTATTAAGAGAATTCATAATCTGACATCCAAATCTTTCCATACATGTTGGTGAACATTGCAAACACAGTGGAACTGACAGAAAATTATTGTTGATGACAAAAAAAAACATCTACTTTTGCAGATGATGTGGTTCTGTTGGCATCATCAGGCAGTGACCTCTGATGTTCAGTGAGCAGGTTTGAGGCCAAGAGTGAAACAAACAGGATGAGGACCAGCACCTCCAAACAAGACCATGGTCCTCTGTTGGAAAAGGATGGATTGTCCCCTCTGGGTCACGGGAGAGTTACTGCTTCAAGTGGAGGAGTTTAAGTATCTCGCGGCCTTGTTCAATAGGAGCACTGGTGTTGTGTCTGATGTTCTATGGATGCAGTACCTGACCATTGTGGTGAAGAAGGAGCTGAGACAGAAGGAGACACTCCCAGTTTACCAGTGGATTTATGCTCCTATCTTCACCTTCAGTCATGAACTTTGGTTAATGTTAATGTTAAGATCGCAGATACAAGCAGCAGAAATGAGCTTCCTCCATTAGATATCTGGGCTTCCACTCCTGGACAGGGTGAGAAGTTTGGCTATTCTGTACAGCTGCTGCCAGACATTTGACAGGAAGCAGAAAGTTTGACCACATGACACCCATCTTGGCGTCTCTTCACTGGCTTCCTGTCCCAGTGAGATCAGATTTTAAAGTTCTGCTGCTAGTCTATAAAATTGTTCACAGACTTGCAACTCCCAGCTGGCCTACTTAAACCCTACGTACCGGCCCGGGCTTTGCGTTCTCAGGGTGCAGGACTAGTTTGAGTCCATAGGGTGCATAAAAAGTCTGCAGGTCACAGAGCTTTCTCTTATCGTGCCCTGTTCTGTGGGACAGAGACAAAACAGTCAGATTCTGTAGACACTTTCAAGTCCAGCTGCATCTGTTCTCCCTCTCGTGTGACTAGCATTCTGGCATACTATGGCACCATGATTCCTATCTTTTTAAAATCATTTTATTAGCAGTGGAACAGGTCTCTGCCTCAACTTTACCTAAAGTCTGGGTCTGTTAGTGAAGCTTAGGGCTAGCAGCCGGTGATCACCTTCGTATATTCTCTGCTTTCTTGTTGATTTACTGCTAATTGACTCTAATTTGAATCTAAAAGCTAATTTCTGTTGACTGCCTCTACTGCTGGTTGGCTCTCACTGCGGTATTGTATCACTTCCTGTTCCGGAGCACAGCGGTGTTTTGCTGTATCTGTTAGCTGTTTAATCTGCGCAGTTAGATTGATCTAGTTACCTAGATAACGATTTGTTTCACAGTGTAATCTTCACATGCCTTAACTAAAGCACTCCCTCTGCTGAATCACCTCAAAATTATTTACACATTATTCATTTTGTGTGTTTTTAGGAATCCGCTAGCTTAGCGCAGCTACTAGCTCTTAGCCGGTTTAGCATGGCAGCTTCTCCTGTCTCTCCCGCACTTTTCTGCTCTGGGTGTGAAATGTTTAGTTATTCCTCGGCCTCCTTTAGCAGTAATGGTACTTGTAATAAGTGTAGCTTATTCGTAGCTTTGGAGGCCAGGCTGGGTGAATTGGAGACTCAGCTCCGCACCGTGGAAAATCCTACAGCTAGCCAGGCCCCTGTAGTCACTGCGGACCAAGGTAGCTTAGCCGCCGTTAGTTCCCATCCGGCAGATCCAGAGCAGCCGGGAAAGCAGGCCGTCTGGGTGACTGTGAGGAGGAAGCGTAGTTCTAAACAGAAGCCCCATGTACACCGCCAACCCGTTCACATTTCTAACCGTTTTTCCCCACTCGGCGACACACCCGGCGAGGAACAAACTCTGGTTATTGGCGACTCTGTTTTGAGAAATGTGAAGTTAGCGACACCAGCAACCATAGTCAACTGTCTTCCGGGGGCCAGAGCAGGCGACACTGAAGGAAATTTGAAACTGCTGGCTAAGGCTAAGCATAAATTTGGTAAGATTGTAATTCACGTCGGCAGTAATGACACCCGGTTACGCCAATCGGAGGTCACTAAAATTAACATTGAATCGGTGTGTAACTTTGCAAAAACAATGTCGGACTCTGTAGTTTTCTCTGGGCCCCTCCCCAATCAGACCGGGAGTGACATGTTTAGCCGCATGTTCTCCTTGAATTGCTGGCTGTCTGAGTGGTGTCCAAAAAATGAGGTGGGCTTCATAGATAATTGGCAAAGCTTCTGGGGAAAACCTGGTCTTGTTAGGAGAGACGGCATCCATCCCACTTTGGATGGAGCAGGTCTCATTTCTAGAAATCTGGCCAATTTTCTTAAATCCTCCAAACCATGACTATCCAGGGTTGGGACCAGGAAGCAGAGTTGTAGTCTTACACACCTCTCTGCAGCTTCTCTCCCCCTGCCATCCCCTCATTACCCCATCCCCGTAGAGACGGTGCCTGCTCCCAGACCACCAATAACCAGCAAAAATCTATTTAAGCATAAAAATTCAAAAAGAAAAAATAATATAGCACCTTCAACTGCACCACAGACTAAAACAGTTAAATGTGGTCTATTAAACATTAGGTCTCTCTCTTCTAAGTCCCTGTTAGTAAATGATATAATAATGGATCAACATATTGATTTATTCTGCCTTACAGAAACCTGGTTACAGCAGGATGAATATGTTAGTTTAAATGAGTCAACACCCCCGAGTCACACTAACTGCCAGAATGCTCGTAGCACGGGCAGAGGCGGAGGATTAGCAGCAATTTTCCATTCCAGCTTATTAATTAATCAAAAACCCAGACAGAGCTTTAATTCATTTGAAAGCTTGACTCTTAGTCTTGTCCATCCAAATTGGAAGTCCCAAAAACCAGTTTTATTTGTTGTTATCTATCGTCCACCTGGTCGTTACTGTGAGTTTCTCTGTGAATTTTCAGACCTTTTGTCTGACTTAGTGCTTAGCTCAGATAAGATAATTATAGTGGGCGATTTCAACATCCACACAGATGCTGAGAATGACAGCCTCAACACTGCATTTAATCTATTGTTAGACTCGATTGGCTTTGCTCAAAATGTAAATGATTCCACCCACCACTTTAATCATATCTTAGATCTTGTTCTGACTGATGGTATGGAAATTGAACACTTAGCAGTATTCCCTGAAAACCCCCTTCTGTCTGATCATTTCTTAATAACATTTACATTTACTCTGATGGACTACCCAGCAGTGGGGAATAAGTTTCATTACAGTAGAAGTCTTTCAGAAAGCGCTGTAACTAGGTTTAAGGATATGATTCCTTCTTTATGTTCTCCAATGCCATATACCAACACAGGGCAGAGTAGCTACCTAAACTCTGTGAGTGAGATAGATTATCTCGTCAATAGTTTTATATCGTCTTTGAGGACAACTTTGGATGCTGTAGCTCCTCTGAAAAAGAGAGCCTTAAATCAGAAGTGCCTGACTCCGTGGTATAACTCACAAACTCGCAGCTTAAAGCAGATAACCCGTAGTAAGTTGGAGAGGAAATGGCGTCTCACTAATTTAGAAGATCTTCACTTAGCCTGGAAAAAGAGTCTGTTGCTCTATAAAAAAAGCCCTCCATAAAGCTAGGACATCTTACTACTCATCACTAATTGAAGAAAATAAGAACAACCCCAGGTTTCTTTTCAGCACTGTAGCCAGGCTGACAAAGAGTCAGAGCTCTATTGATCCGAGTATTCCTTTAACTTTAACTAGTAATGACTTCATGACTTTCTTTGCTAATAAAATTTTAACTATTAGAGAAAAAATTACTCATAACCATCCCAAAGACATATCGTTCTCTTTGGCTGCTTTCAGTGATGCCAGTATTTGGTTAGACTCTTTCTCTCCGATTGTTCTGTCTGAGTTATTTTCATTAGTTACTTCATCCATACCATCAACATGTCTATTAGACCCCATTCCTACCAGGCTGCTCAAGGAAGCCCTACCATTAATTAATGCTTCGGTCTTAAATATGATCAATCTATCTTTATTAGTTGGCTATGTACCACAGGCTTTTAAGGTGGCAGTAATTAAACCATTACTTAAAAAGCCATCACTTGACCCAGCTATCTTAGCTAATTATAGGCCAATCTCCAACCTTCCTTTTCTCTCAAAAATTCTTGAAAGTGTAGTTGTAAAACAGCTAACTGATCATCTGCAGAGGAATGGTCTATTTGAAGAGTTTCAGTCAGGGTTTAGAATTCATCATAGTACAGAAACAGCATTAGTGAAGGTTACAAATGATCTTCTTATGACCTCAGACAGTGGACTCATCTCTGTGCTTGTTCTGTTAGACCTCAGTGCTGCTTTTGATACTGTTGACCATAAAATTTTATTACAGAGATTAGAGCATGCCATAGGTATTAAAGGCACTGCGCTGCAGTGGTTTGAATCATATTTATCTAATAGATTACAATTTATTCATGTAAATGGGGAATTGTCTTCACAGACTAAGGTTAATTATGGAGTTCCACAAGGTTCTGTGCTAGGACCAATTTTATTAACTTTATACATGCTTCCCTTAGGCAGTATTATTAGACAGCATTGCTTAAATTTTCATTGTTACGCAGATGATACCCAGCTTTATCTATCCATGAAGCCAGAGGACACACACCAATTAGCTAAACTGCAGGATTGTCTTACAGACATAAAGACATGGATGACCTCTAATTGCCTGCTTTTAAACTCAGATAAAACTGAAGTTATTGTACTTGGCCCCACAAATCTTAGAAACATGGTGTCTAACCAGATCCTTACTCTGGATGGCATTACCCTGACCTCTAGTAATACTGTGAGAAATCTTGGAGTCATTTTTGATCAGGATATGTCATTCAATGCGCATATTAAACAAATATGTAGGACTGCTTTTTTGCATTTGCGCAATATCTCTAAAATTAGAAAGGTCTTGTCTCAGAGTGATGCTGAAAAACTAATTCATGCATTTATTTCCTCTAGGCTGGACTATTGTAATTCGTTATTATCAGGTTGTCCTAAAAGTTCCCTGAAAAGCCTTCAGTTAATTCAAAATGCTGCAGCTAGAGTACTGACGGGGACTAGAAGGAGAGAGCATATCTCACCCATATTGGCCTCTCTTCACTGGCTTCCTGTTAATTCTAGAATAGAATTTAAAATTCTTCTTCTTACTTATAAGGTTTTGAATAATCAGGTCCCATCTTATCTTAGGGACCTCGTAGTACCATATCACCCCAAAAGAGCGCTTCGCTCTCAGACTGCAGGCTTACTTGTAGTTCCTAGGGTTTGTAAGAGTAGAATGGGAGGCAGAGCCTTCAGCTTTCAGGCTCCTCTCCTGTGGAACCAGCTCCCAATTCAAATCAGGGAGACAGACACCCTCTCTACTTTTAAGATTAGGCTTAAAACTTTCCTTTTTGCTAAAGCTTATAGTTAGGGCTGGATCAGGTGACCCTGAACCATCCCTTAGTTATGCTGCTATAGACTTAGACTGCTGGGGGGTTCCCATGATGCACTGTTTCTTTCTCTTTTTGCTCTGTATGCACCACTCTGCATTTAATCAGTAGTGATCGATCTCTGCTCCCCTCCACAGCATGTCTTTTTCCTGGTTCTCTCCCTCAGCCCCAACCAGTCCCAGCAGAAGACTGCCCCTCCCTGAGCCTGGTTCTGCTGGAGGTTTCTTCATGTTAAAAGGGAGTTTTTCCTTCCCACTGTAGCCAAGTGCTTGCTCACAGGGGAGTCGTTTTGACCGTTGGGGTTTTTCCGTAATTATTGTATGGCTTTGCCTTACAATATAAAGCGCCTTGGGGCAACTGTTTGTTGTGATTTGGCGCTATATAAATAAAATTGATTTGATTTGATTAATGATACCTTAGTTATGGGTTTTCCAGTGACTGATTCTGCACTTTTTCTCTCTATCTGAGGTGCGGAGGGAAATGCGTGGGATTGGTGTCTGAGGACAACAGGATGCTGGACTGATCGTGAGATGCCATGCCTGAAGCTGATGCAGCAGATATTTTGATTTCCTGTTTTCTTTTTCTTCAGCTTTGTAAAGCTTTGTAAAAACTTTGTAACTGCTGGAATGGCCCAAGCAGAGGGTCACCCTCCTGAGTCTGGTCTGCTTGAGGTTTCTTCCTCAAATCATCAGGGGGAGTTTTTCCTTACCACTGTGGCCTGTGTTCTTGCTCTGGGGGTTAGTAAGATTAGACCTTACTCATGTGAAGCACCTTGATGCAGCTTTGTTGTGATTTGGCACTACAGCAGCCTCCAGTGGTCACAGGACGCTGTGTTGAGCAACAAGCTTCTCTTTGTGGTCTGCAGCTCTGTGAGATGATGATAATTCCACACAGCATCCGACCAGTGTTGTGGTTTTTCCAGCCCAGTGTGGTGTTGCACCTTTATGAAGCAAAGCTCACCTAGCTAGCGCTTCGTGCACATCATTCTTTAAAGAGACCCAGTTCTCAATCCTGCTTTACTGTTTCTTTGCAATAATCACAGACAGTAACACAAACAGCTTCATCTTTTCCATATTAAAAGCACACATGTAACACTTTTCTTTAAAATGTGGGACCACATGTGTCCAGTGTATAAGCATGATGAAAACATTCTTGGTTACGCTGCATGGCTCAGGGCAAAGTCACCTCTGAGCACAGTTTAATGTTTATTTGTCTGTCGTCTGCAGCTTAAGTTGCCCTGCCGCTCAAACAGCCACAGGCAGAACGTTTTCCTCTGGACTATTGTTGGTTGCCGCCGTGCTCACTGGGGTTCCATTTATTGGTGCATGTGGGGTGACTTTTGCCACTCGGTGCTCTTTGTTGGTGCTGCTGTTGCGGGCGCAGAACTGGCATGAGGCACAGGCTGAGTTACAGTAAGGCAAAAAGCGGCAGGCGCTGACACGCCACAGGAACCAGCCAGGGGACCAACAGCACCAGCACAGGACAATGGCGCTGGCTGCCACACCCAGGATGACGTAAAGAACCAACAGGGTCACTGAGCCTGGAGGATCTGTGCATAACAAGGGAAAAAGTGGGAACACAAATACGGTAAAACATTAATGTTTGTGTTGACAGGAAAAGAACCTGTGATTGACCTTGAATGAACGTGTGGAGAGAGGCCCTTACAGACTACCACCCACATTATTAGTCATGAAACTGAACATGTGCACATGAAGGGATCAGCCTGTGGCCTGTCAGCCACTCGTCTGTCACAGGTGGTCTGTAATGACTACATATTGACTGGAGTGTGAGAGATACTGGGTCATATTTGGGGTCACTCAGTGTTTGCCAAGTTGGTTTCTGAGTGCACTGACTGTCTCTTCAAGGTGTTCCTCCCAGGTGTTGACTATGTGGTGGGAAAAGAATTTCTTCTGGGTTTCATAGTTGTGGGGTGACTTGGCTCACAGTGGCCACACGTTGTGTGATTGTTTTTGGGGGGGGGCTTCTTGGCCTCAGTGATATGGCCACTTAGGTGTCCATACACCAAACTCGAATTCTTTTGGAACTATCTACTACTATGAGCAACAGCTTCATCATTGTGTCCTGCAGCTGCGTGGACTCAAGGTTACTGACATGGAGCAATACCTCCACATTAATGGAAGTACAACAAAATTCAATAAGCGCTCCAGCAGTCAAGGATTTTTTTTTAGTTTAAGTTTAGTTTGCCTTCATAGTGGACTTGCACAGAGAAGAATTTTCTTTCAACAAAACAGATTAGCTCCATGCTCATTCACCACTTTAGTGAGAGCCGTCTCTGTGGAATGATATTTTCTAAAAGCAGACTGCAGTGGCTCAAAAAGATTATTCTCAGTAAGATAGTCTACAAGCTGCCGTGACACCACTTTTTCCAGAATTTTAGAGAAAAATGATAGATTTGATATCGGCCGATAGTTTGTCAATACACTAGGGTCAAGATTAGGTTTCTTAAGTAATGGTTTAATCACTGCAGATTTGAAACATTTAGGAACAGATCCAGAAGTTAAAGAAAGATGAATCATTTCCAGCACAGTCGGCCCAAGAGTGGACCACAGGTCCTTAAACAGTTTTGTTGGTATAGGATCAAATAAACAGGTTGTGCTTTTTGTTGACGTTACGAGTTTCATCAGCACACCTCGTGAGATACTGTCAAATTCTGTAAATCTAGGTAATACCTCAGTAGTGGCGCCCACCTCAATAGCAGGGTGTAGTGGCTGGATTAAGGCATGCTGGGATATGTTTAACCTGATGTCTTCTATTTTCTTCTCAAAGTAATCCAGGAAATCTTGTGCTGTAAAAGGAGAGTGAGCTACAGGTGGTTGTCCATGAATAAGTGTTGCCACCGTGTCAAACAAGAACATTGAGTTATGCTTGTTTTTGTTGATCCAATCAGAGTAGTAAGTCCGCTTTGTAGCAAATAATGCATGCTTATAGTCTAAGATAGCATCACGCCACGCAAGGTGAAATACTTCTAATTTTGAACAACGCCATTTCCGTTCTAGACCTCTTGCCTTATGCTTGAGGTCACGCAGTTAATCACTGAACCAAGGTGACTGTGATTTGGGGGAGCGCGGTTTTAACACAGGTGGCGCAATCATGTCGAGTGTAGTTTTGAGCACTGAGTTTAAACTATCCACAAGTCTGTCTACTGACTGGGTGTTTGTCAACTGTGAAGCTAAGACATCAGGCAGTCTAGCTTCGAGTTCAGTCTTAGTTGAGGAGTTGATGCATCGCCGTAGTGATACACAGTGAGGAAAATAAGTATTTGAACACCCTGTGATTTTGCAAGTTCTCCCACTTAGAAATCATGGAGGGGTCGGAAATTTTCATCTTAGGTGCATGTCCACTGTGTGAGACATAATCTAAAAATAAAAAAAAATCTGGAAATCACAACGTATGATTTTTTAATAATTTATTTGTATGTTACTGCTGCAAATAAGTATTTGATCCCCTACAACCAGCAAGAATTCTGGCTCACACAGACCTGTTAATTTTTCTTTAAGAAGCCCTCTTATTCTGCACTCTTTACCTGTATTAGTTGCACCTGTTTGAACTTGTTACCTGCATAAAAGACACCTGTTCACACACTCAATCAATCACACTCCAACCTGTCCACCATAGCCAAGACCAAAGAGCTGTCTAAGGACACCAGGGGGAAAACTGTAGACCTGCACAAGGCTGGGATGGACTACAGGACAACAGGCAAACAGCTTGGTAGAAGACAACAACTGTTATGATTATTTATTAAAAAGTGGAAGAAACACAAGATGACTGTCAGTCTCCCTTGGTCTGGGATTCCATGCAAGATCTCACTTTGTGGGGTAAGGATGATTCTGAGAAAGCTCAGAACTACACAGGAGGACCTGGTCAATGACCTGAAGAGAGCTGGGACCACAGTCACAAAGATTACATTAGTAACACATGATGCTGTCATGGTTTAAAATCCTGCAGGGCAGCAAGGTCCCCCTGCTCAAGCCAGCACATGTCCAGGCCCGTTTGAAGTTCACCAGTGACCATCTGGATGATCCAGAGGAGGCATGGGAGAAGGTCATGTGGTCAGATGAGACCAGAATAGAGCTTTTTGGAATCAACTCCACTTACCATGTTTAGAGGATGAGAACAACCCCAAGAAAACCATCCCAACCGTGAAGCATGGGGGTGGAAACATCATACTCTGGGGGTGCTCTTCTGCAAAGGGGACAGGACAACTGCACCGTATTGAAGGGAGGATGGATGGGGTCATGTATTGCTAGATTTTGGCAAACAACCTCCTTCCCTCAGTAAGAGCATTGAAGATGGGTCATGGCTGGGTCTTCCAGCATGACAATGACCCCAAACACACAGCCAGGGCAACTAAGGAGGGGCTCTGTAAGAAGCATTTCAAGGTCCTGGAGTGACCTGGCCAGTCTCCAGACCTGAACTCAATAGAAAATCTTTGGAGGGAGCTGAAACTCCAAACCTGAAAAATTTGGAGAAGATCTGTATGGAGGAGTGAACCAAAATCCCTGCTGCAGTGTGTGAAAACCTGGTGAAAAACTACAGGAAACGTTTGACCTCTGTAATTGCAAACAAAGGCTACTGTACCAAATATTAACATTGATTTTCACAGGTGTTCAAATACTTATTTGCAGCAATAACACACAAATAAATTATTTAAAAAAATTCAAAAATCAATATTCGTGACAGCAATACCATGTGCAAGAACCAGATCCAGGGTATTTCCACTAGTGTGCGTCGAGTCCCGAATGCATTGCCAAAATCCTAATTCATCCACAATTTCCATAAATGATTTGCAGACGGGATCAGAAAGCTTATTTATATGAAAGTTAAAGTCACCAATGATCAGAATATCTGCACTAGTTGACAAGTTAGAGATGAATGCACCAATTTCATCTATGAATTCAGAATATGAGCCAGGAGGTCTATATACAGTGACAAAGTAATACGGCTGACCTTGGCAATGCATAATATCCTGAGCAGAGCAGAGAATCAGATGCTCAAATGAGTTATATTTGTGATCCCCCAACAGCTAATAAGCTAAACCTAGATTTATAAATAAGAGCAACACCCCCACCTTGCTTCGCATCACGAGGAACATGACTAAATGTATATGCTGGTGGGCAGGCCTCATTTAAGGGGAGAACAGCTGTAGGTTTAAGCCAGGTTTCACATAACCCAATCATATCTAAGTGATGATCAATAATTGGATCATTAATCACAATGATTTTGAGGACAGTGATCTTATGTTCATGAGACCCAGACTAAGGACCTCAGTGGGGTTGACAGTTGAACTGTTTGGATTCAGGGGTGGTTCCAGAGTAGCATATATAAGCTGCCTAGAAGTAGGTTTAGGTTTGAGACATTCCACGTGCGTTGTAGGTCGCAAACATGAAATCTTTGCTATTGCTGGAACAACCACTGGGCCATCCTCAGTTTCAACATCATCCAATGTCATAATGGGTATTAAGTTTGCAAAGCATATCCCTCTATGATTTTTATGGACACGCCTACGGAAGCAGGCCACAGTCTCAACTTGGTGAATTTCTCTCCCTGGCAGATAAACTGCACTGTTACCACAGTGGATTTTCTGCACTAATTTCCTTGCTAAGCTAATGGGTTCCACACTCACATCTGTCATAAGCCTTGCAGAGTCTCTAATCACCTGCTGCGTGGCCTGCTGTAAATTCCTAATGTTATCCTCCCTGTAGAGCTCTATCTATGTTTGCAGACAAGATGGCGGCATCAGCAAGCCACGGCAGCCCCAGAACAAGGCCAGTTATCAATAAAGCTAAAGCCTTGCTGTCAATAAAATTGCGCCAGCCACCTATTTAACGATGTCAGCCTGCTAAATACCTCATCAGTACCCCGGGAGGGCAGGGGACCAGAGACTATTAATCAATGCCGACACATCTTTCTGACAAGGTCACAAGTACTCTCTATGTCCATTTTTGTGACCTCTGAGTGCTTCATCCTGACATCATTGGTGCCGACGTGAATAACTATGTGACTTTATCTCATGTCATGTTCCTTAGTCTGTCTTCCCTTCTGCAGCATCAGCACCCTAAGATGGGATGCAATGTCAGGAGCTGTGGCCCCAGGAATACATTTAACGTCAGCCGTAACCTGACTTTGTGGGTGATAGAATCCCCTATCACTGAAGTGTGTTTCGGCCTGGAGACAGGAGTGGAAGTCACTTGTGGGCTCAGAGAATTCACATCAGGCAATTCCAAGGGCGAGAACCAATTCACAGTTGACAGTGTCGAGTGTGATCGGGGTGCCACAACCGAGCACCAAGCCCTACGGGGCTTCCTCCACCTAGCCACAGTCCAAAAGCCGTCCTCCACAGCCGGCATTTCTAGGCTAATGCTAATGGGCTCGCTAGCCGGCCCAACACTAACCTCATCTGGAGTGCCCCTAACATCTAATTCCACTGAGCTAAGAAGCTGCTCTAGCTTATGGACACGGCTCTCTAAGAGA
The DNA here is from genome assembly GCF_902500255.1 of Thalassophryne amazonica. Lineage (NCBI taxonomy): Eukaryota > Metazoa > Chordata > Actinopteri > Batrachoidiformes > Batrachoididae > Thalassophryne > Thalassophryne amazonica. Next base: position 146,932,511 of record NC_047105.1, read on the forward strand.
GCCAACTTATCTTCCAACATCACGCAGGATTTACGGAGGGTGTAAAGTTGGTAAAGTAGTGTACTTTTTGCACTAAGAAATTCAAGAGTATAGCCAAGCAAGCATGAGCTAACCAATAATAGATAAGCTAACCACTCCTAAGGCTCACACAGGATTCACACAGACATAAATAAATGAATTAAAATTCACCTCCTCCGACAAGTAAACCACTCCTAAGATTAACACAAGAGTAAAGTACTAAGATAAAATTCACAACAGTTACACTAAAAAACTAACAGAAGTATATAAAAAAACGGGGTTGAACTAGCTAATGCAAGCTAACTGCTAGCAAAAATGCTAGCTGCTCCTAAGATTTACACAGGAGTAAAATAATGACCTAAAATTCACAGTAGTTACACTGAAAAACAGAAGTATTAAACAGGTAAAAAAAAAAAAAAAAAGAAACAGCTATCTGCCCTTTTCAGGTTTCAAATCCCACAAAACTTCGAAGAGGTCGCTGCGCTGTGAGATCTCAGTAACATTGAGAACTGCATTGAGACGCTCTGATCACGCTGCCCTTTAACCACTGCACATGGACAACACCATTAACATCGCAACATAAAACTATTTTTATATTGTGCCTAAAACTCTCGTGCCTATTTGAAGAGTTTCAGTCAGGTTTCAGAATTCATCATAGTACAGAAACAGCATTAGTGAAGGTTACAAATGATCTTCTTATGGCCTCAGACAGTGGACTCATCTCTGCGCTTGTCTTGTTAGACCTCAGTGCTGCTTTTGATACTGTTGACCATAAAATTTTATTACAGAAATTAGAGCATGCCATAGGTATTAAAGGCACTGCGCTGCGGTGGTTTGAATCATATTTATCTAATAGATTACAATTTGTTCATGTAAATGGGGAATCTTCTTCACAGACTAAGGTTAATTATGGAGTTCCACAAGGTTCTGTGCTAGGACCAATTTTATTCACTTTATACATGTTTCCCTTAGGCAGTATTATTAGACGGCATTGCTTAAATTTTCATTGTTACGCAGATGATACCCAGCTTTATCTATCCATGAAGCCAGAGGACACACACCAATTAGCTAAACTGCAGGATTGTCTTACAGACATAAAGACATGGATGACCTCTAATTTCCTGCTTTTAAACTCAGATAAAACTGAAGTTATTGTACTTGGCCCCACAAATCTTAGAAACATGGTGTCTAACCAGATCCTTACTCTGGATGGCATTACCCTGACCTCTAGTAATATTGTGAGAAATCTTGGAGTCATTTTTGATCAGGATATGTCATTCAATGCGCATATTAAACAAATATGTAGGACTGCTTTTTTTGCATTTGCGCAATATCTCTAAAATTAGAAAGGTCTTGTCTCAGAGTGATGCTGAAAAACTAATTCATGCATTTATTTCCTCTAGGCTGGACTATTGTAATTCATTATTATCAGGTTGTCCTAAAAGTTCCCTGAAAAGCCTTCAGTTAATTCAAAATGCTGCAGCTAGAGTACTGACAGGGACTAGAAGGAGAGAGCATATTTCACCCATATTGGCTTCTCTTCATTGGCTTCCTGTTAATTCTAGAATAGAATTTAAAATTCTTCTTCTTACTTATAAGGTTTTGAATAATCAGGTCCCATCTTATCTTAGGGACCTCATAGTACCATATCACCCCAAAAGAGCGCTTCGCTCTCAGACTGCAGGCTTACTTGTAGTTCCTAGGGTTTGTAAGAGTAGAATGGGAGGCAGAGCCTTCAGCTTTCAGACTCCTCTCCTGTGGAACCAGCTCCCAATTTGGATCAGGGAAACAGACACCCTCTCTACTTTTAAGATTAGGCTTAAAACTTTCCTTTTTGCTAAAGCTTATAGTTAGGGCTGGATCAGGTGACCCTGAACCATCCCTTAGTTATGCTGCTATAGACTTAGACTGCTGGGGGGTTCCCATGATGCACTGAGTGTTTCTTTCACTTTTGGCTCTGTATGCACAACTCTGCTTATAATCATTAGTGATTGATCTCTGCTCCCCTGCACAGCATGTCTTTTTCCTGGTTCTCTCCCTCAGCCCCAACCAGTCCCAGCAGAAGACTGCCCCTCCCTGAGCCTGGTTCTGCTGGAGGTTTCTTCCTGTTAAAAGGGAGTTTTTCCTTCCCACTGTTGCCAAGTGCTTGCTCATAGGGGGTCATTTTGACCATTGGGGTTTTTCCGTAATTATTGTATGGCCTTGCCTTACAATATAAGGCGCCTTGGGGCAACTGTTTGTTGTGATTTGGTGCTATATAAATAAAATTGATTTGATTTGATTTGAATATATTCTCTGGATTTATAGACGTTGTTATTGTGTTTATTTTATGTAAACATGTGAGAATTACAGTCTGTCTCTCCGTTATTTTCAACAGGAGCTGCTGTGAGCTACAATCGCTTCCTGATCATGTCGTTCTGGGGGAAAGTGAAGTTTGCTCTTTAACGTCTTGATTATTGTTCTTTACAACACTGTTTGTCCTCTTTGTTCCAGACTAATATATATAATATGTCTGAAATTTGGTTTGTGCTTATTAAATTCCACGCAGATTAAACGTAGCAGACACGCATTATTCGTCATAATTGTTTTAGCAAGTTTTCAGGGTATCATGCAGCAGTCTGTTATTAACGTGATGAAAAGCATAAAAAATACATTTTTGTAGTATAATATTAATTTACAATTGGCATCATGTGGATTCTCTATGTTGTTTTGACTGCAGCTACTCTCTGGTGCGCAAGGGATTATGGGATACATGAAAACCCTGGATAAAAGTAACGGCAGGGGGGGAGTCGACCTAGCTAGTGAAAGCTAACCTAGCGATTCACAACAGGACTGTAGTTAAATAAGGTTCAGAGTAGATACACTTAACAACCAGAAGAGTGCTAAACAGAAATTAAAGAAACATATACAACCATGTAAAGTTCAGAAGAGCGTCACAACAGCAAACAATCCGTCAGAAGCAATTATCAGGGGTGCCCAAACTTTTGCATACAACTGTATATATATTCCGATAGACAGTGAAGGCAGCACGAATACTCCCTTGGTAACGCCCTTTCTGGTGATAAAAACCTCTAACGCTTATTCCATCCTGTTCATGCCGATGTCCAACCCGTACCAGAAGAAGCTCCTGTGGAACCGTGACAGCCTTTCAGAGATCAAGGAAGGCAGAGGAAGGTTTTTGGGGGTTATTCCTATGTGATAAACAACCTGACTGAAGCAGACACTGGCCTCTACATGTAAGAAACCAAGATTAGAAAGAGGTGTACAAGAAGAGCGTTGATGTAAAAGCACACTGCCACCTATATAAAGAGTCCAGGTGAAAGCCTCAGCTTCACTTTCGATCAGGAACCCAGCTTGTGCAATATCTACCCGGACTGTGACAGTTTTGAACACAAGCTGAAGGAGTATAAATTACACATATTGTTGGACTTTGTAAAGCCTTGTGGGATATTTGTTGAGAGGCTTCACATGCCGTGGTGCAGTGGAATGTTTCACGTTTGGGATCAGCTGGGCCACTTAGCCATGGGGGGGGTACATTCAGAACACAGGTTCCAGTTACAAGAGTACTGGCCGTGGTGTTGCTGCCTCTTTTGTTGTGTGGCTGGGGGTGCCTGGCTGCCTTTGTTTCTGTCTTCTGTTCTGTCTTTTGTTTTTCCTTCCAGGTGGCACGTGTTTAGGACTGTGTGGCTGAGTTATCAGGACCTCACCCTGATCACCTGAGGCTGATTATGTGCAGCTCGTCAGGACTCACAGCTGTGGTGCATCTACACGGATTGGAGCATGGTGGCATTTAAGTCTGGAGTACACAGTGTGTATTTGCCAGAGACTCGACCTTGTGACCAGATGGGTGAGATCGTCGTCTTGAGAGCCATCTCATCATTATGGATGCAGAGAACGTCCAGGTTTGATGCCATGGTCTGTGAAAGAGGAGGGGGTGAGGTCTCACGCTCGTCAGCACACTTCCTGAGGTACGTTAGGTTTTGTGACTAACATTAGTACAGTCAGTAAATGTGGTGTCCCTCACACCTTATTATATTGAGCTGTTATGTTAGTCGTTTAATCAGCTTCCACTGCAGTTTGAGTATGTGAACTGGGTGTTCCATGCCTGCAGGGTGGGAAGCTGATTAGTAATTAAGCCAGGAAGTGTTTGCTGTTTATGTACACCTTTGAGTGGTCTCTCTGTGTGTGGAGTGTGGACTCACATGATGGTTTCTTCTTTCACAGACTCGGTTTGTCGCGGCCACCTGGGGGGTGTCGGCGGGGTCCTTGGGTCCGAACTGTTTCTGGCTCTGGACCGTTTGTGCAGCTGGGAGCGCACCGTATACCCACCTCACCAGTCCGCGCACTCATTTGTTATACTTTAGCACGTCACTGTTATGTTTATTAAATTTTGTTATCCTTTGTACCATGCTCTGCTTATTTCATACTGGGTCCTTCAAACGCTGGTCGGTTCTCCGGGCTGCGTCTGACACATAACAGTAGTCTCTGGCCAAACATCACGGACCCAGCGGTAGCAGAGACGGTAACGTGCCGGGAAGGCGGCAGCAGATGTTCAGGAGTTATCCGGATCAGTTGCGGGTGCTCTCCGCCCGGATGGTGCGTGTTTGAGAACCCATTATCGAATACAGATTTGAGCTCTCTTGCAGCCGTGTTCCTGTGTTGTGCCTTATCCGAGGGTCGTGGTGGAGTGTGACTGGCGACGGCTTCGCGTCACACTTCGACCGGATAAGAGGTTTAAACGGGAGCTGCATGAGTGGGTCTGTAATGGGTGAACGCGCACGGCGGAGCTCTGTGGCACGGGTCACTGTGCTTCCTGTGTTACAGTTGTAGCCCCGTTTCCCCGGGTGAAGATAACTACTGCGTCTGTTGTGTCAGCTCCGGCGTAATTTAGTTGAAGCACATTTTTGGTTGTGTTTTACACATAGCTGCGCACAGGAAAAGCAGCATGTTGTTTTCTCTGTCACCAAAGGGGTTTTTATTTTCAGCACTTTGGCTCCCTCTGTTGGTGACTGAGTCACATTACCGTTAATGCTCTTAAGGTGGAACAGGTGTGTTCCATTTGTTTGAGCTTAACGGTATACGTCACTTATTAGTTTTGTGTTGGTTCATTTTTTGTGGGTGTTTTTTGAGTTGGTTTTTGTGTGGGATTTTTTACACTATTAGTGTCTGGGGTCGTGACCCTGCAGTCTGTCTGGAGCATAAAAAAGGATCCAAGTCACTTTATGTTAGTCTGTTAGTCTTTCTTTTTATTTCTTTTGGTTTCACCTCCCAGGGTTTGATGGGATGGTCCTCTGGGGGGTGATGGGGGGGGTAATTGGGTTGTTTTTTTTCTTTTTTCTTTTTTTGTTTTTGTTTTGCCCTCTCTTCTCCTCTGGCTCCAGCCGTGTGAGCCGTACGTGTCGGCGTTGCTGGAGTGGTGCAGTTTGGTTATGCTGGGCGTTTCCCAGGTAACCTCTGCACCCGGGAGGGGGGGGGGGGTTTGGGGTATTTTTTTTTATTCCCTCTCTTCTCCTCTGGCTCCAGCTGTGTGAGCCGTAGGTTGTCGGCGTTGCTGGAGTGGTGCAGTTTGGTTATGCTGGGCATTTCCCAGGTATCCTCTGCACCTGGGAGGGGAGGGGGGGGGGGTTTGGTGTGTTGTTTTTTTTTTGTTGATTCCCTGTTCCACCTCCGGCTTCAGCGCGCCTTTGAGCCATCTGCCATCGGCGTGGCTGAGGTTTGGGGCAGTGGAATATACCTGCAGCTGGTTGCTGGTTTGGAAGTCGGAGGGGTGGCGCCGTTTTTGTGCCGTCTGCCAAAACCGCTGTTCCACTCCTCCCGGTTGACTTCTGGGGTATAGTCATGGTTGGTGACACTGGACGTGCTTCCAGTTTCCACTGCGCCGAGGGGGTGGGGTTGGGGTTGTTTGTTTGTTTGTTTGTTTTTTTCTCGTTTTTTTTTTCCGCCCAGTTTCCGCCCTCAGGGTGTGACTGTGGTGTCCTCTGGGGGGGAAAGGGCTGTGGGTCCATCTAGCCATAGACCGCCGGGGCTGGGTCCGTTGGTCATGAGGGGGGGCGTCTCCTGGGGTTGATGGAATGGTCCTCTGGGAGGCACTGGGAGTCCCCGTGGGTGACTTTGGATCCCAGAGGGACCTCGGCTGTGGTTATTACTCCTGGAGCTGGCAGGATGTCCTCTGGGGGGTGTTGGTCCCTACATGTCGTCGGGGGGGGGGGGGTGTTAGCGTTTTTATTTGCAAGCTTATGTTTGGGATATTTTTCTTTTCTCCCCTTCCCGGGGTTTGATGGAACGGTCTCTGGGGAGGGGGGTGGGGGTGGTTTGGTTGTTTGTGTTTGTCTTTTTTGTTTTATGACTAATCAGACTGTAAACATAGTTGGACAAAGGCTGACCGCACAGGTTCAAGAACTCCTGGCCACACCTGTGCAAATTGACTGACAGAGACAAGGGCAAAGATGCAGTCAGAGGAGAAGACGTCAACCGTTCTGTCAGATGAAGATTCTGTTGGAAGATGAATGCAGATACGGTTTCCAGCCATGGTCCCTGGAGGGGGGTGTTTCTCCTGGGCCAGGTTTGTGTGGTCGCCGGGAGGCTTCCCGTGAGGGTGGGGTGCTGTTGTGTGGTTGGGGGTGCCTGGCTGCCTTTGTTTCTGTCTTCTGTTCTGTCTTTTGTTTTTCCTTCCAGGTGGCACGCGTTTAGGACTGTGTGGCTGAGTTATCAGGACCTCACCCTGATCACCTGAGGCTGATCATGTGCAGCTCGTCAGGACTCACAGCTGTGGTGCATCTACACGGATTGGAGTATGGTGGCATTTAAGTCTGGAGTACACAGTGTGTATTTGCCAGAGACTCGACCTTGTGACCAGACGGGTGAGATCGTCGTCTTGAGAGCCATCTCATCATTATGGATGCAGAGAACGTCCAGGTTTGATGCCATGGTCTGTGAAAGAGGAGGGGGTGAGGTCTCACGCTCGTCAGCACACTTCCTGAGGTACGTTAGGTTTTGTGACTAACATTAGTACAGTCAGTACATGTGGTGTCCCTCACACCTTATTATATTGAGCTGTTATGTTAGTCGTTTAATCAGCTTCCACTGCAGTTTGAGTATGTGAACTGGGTGTTCCATGCCTGCAGGGTGGGAAGCTGATTAGTAATTAAGCCAGGAAGTGTTTGCTGTTTATGTACACCTTTGAGTGGTCTCTCTGTGTGTGGAGTGTGGACTCACATGATGGTTTCTTCTTTCACAGACTCGGTTTGTCGCGGCCACCTGGGGGGTGTCGGCGGGGTCCTTGGGTCCGAACTGTTTCTGGCTCTGGACCGTTTGTGCAGCTGGGAGCGCACCGTATACCCACCTCGCCAGTCCGCGCACTCATTTGTTATACTTTAGCACGTCACTGTTATGTTTATTAAATTTTGTTATCCTTTGTACCGTGCTCTGCTTATTTCATACTGGGTCCTTCAAACGCTGGTCAGTTCTCCGGGCTGCGTCCGACACATAACATCTTTGCTTTTTTCTTGCTGTGTGAGGTGGAGGTGCTTCTGCTGCAAGAAGAGCTCCAAAAAAAGTAGGAGTAGTGTTCCTCAAACTACAGCTGCTGATGAACCAATACTATGAGTATGAGACTGAGCCTGCAGAAAATCTCAGAGCCAACCCACTGTGATGCTCCACACGTCCACAGCTGCAGAAGAGCAGCGATCTGCTACAACTCTTCATCATTCCTCAGTGTGCCACGGTTTGAGCTGAAAGGAGTAAACTTTCTGTCTGATGTGTCCCTCAGTTCAGCATCAGTGTCCTGTGATGTTTATACCTCAGACAATCTCAGGTTCTCCTCAGATCCTCCAGACTGAAGTACTGTCAGCTCAGGCATCACTGAAACTGAGCACCAAAAGTGCATTAACATGTGACTTGGTTTTTAGCAGACCTCTAAACGTGCTGAGGCTGACAGTTCTGGCTCAATTTGTCCCACAATTTGTTTTGGGTTTTTGTTTTTTGTTTTTTTGGGGGGGGGGGGGGGTGTTTGTATGTCTTGCTTTGTAACAATAACTGGACACTCCAACCTGTAGAGAAGATGTAAATGGAAAATTAAAATAAAAACAAGGTCCTCAGTTTTGATTCTGAGGTAAAACGTGTATGTTTTTCCACATATTCCAAATTTTATAATGATCTCCTCTGTAAGAAATTGTGAACATATTCTTTTGAAAATCCTTGACATGTATTATGTAGAATGGTGTGAGTGAATAGCTGGATAATATCCATCCTCTCTCATTTAATATGAACACGTAAAAACAATCAATGCTGTCATTCTCGAACTTTGGATTTTTGGATTGGTGTTGAAGGAGTGGGTGTGGCTGACAGTGGCTATGTAATATGAGCAGATTAATTTGTCTGTCTCTATCTCTTCATCTGTCTATTTGAGGAAGTGATGGTGTAGTGGTTAAGCGGTGGGTGTAACACCACAGGGTCCTGGGTTCAAAGCCTCGTCTGGCCAGGAAATCACTAAAATCACCCTTGGGTGAGGTCATTAATGTACATGTTGCTCCTGGTGAGTAGTGAGCACCTTGCATGACAAAGTGTTTTGAGCTTCTGATTCAGATAAAAAAACACTACATAAAATAATCTTATTTGCTCCTCACCTCTGACTGACTTGTGTCTGGGTGTGCTGTCCGGTACGTCACAGTTCACGTGAGGGGAAACTGCCCCAGTGGATGGTTTTACCACAGCGTGTGGTGGAGTTGCTACTGATGGTGAAGCATCTGGACGGGGGGGTTGATCTGCTGCAGAAGAAAACATTTACTGCATTAGAAACAGAAACAAAACCACATGAGCAGGGTGACATTTTGTCCCACTTGCACATTTCAGAGCTCCTCCCACTCCATGAAGATGTCTACGTTGAGCTGAGGTGGTGTAGTCGGTTTCTTCTGCCTTTTCTCTCCCTCATCTGTTTTCTCTGCTCTCATCTCCACTGTTTCCTCTGCTTCTCTCTAGCTCCCTCTGGTGTTCCTGTAGGTTCTTTACACTCCACTCTGTCTCCTCTCTGTGTCTGTTCTCTCTGCTTTTCTCTCTCTCTCTCTCTCTCATTTTTCATTACATTTTCATTTCAGTGGAGCTTTACTGTTGTTGTCCTTCGGCTGCTCCTGTATTGTTGGGGGTCACCACAGCAGATACAACCAGATCGGCATCGGTATTTGCCAACGCAGCTCCGGTTTTACCTGGAGAAACACACAGAGCCGCTGGTGTTCTGAAGAGGTCTCCCATCCAAGTACTAACTAGATCCTGCACTGCTTAGCTTCTGAGATCTGACGGGATCAGACTGACACAGAGCAGACCGGCTGCTCAGTGGAGCTTTACTGACATGGGAAATGTGCGTTTACATCGTCAAATCAAGTGTTACATAGAGCAAAAAATAAAGGTTAAGTAGATTTACACCCAGTTAACAATATTCTACAGTAAATAAATGTGTAAATAGGAGATGTGGGATTGAAATCGTAGTAAAAAACTGTGTTTTCAGTGTACAAATATCCCATCCTGTAAACTGTGTTATATTGTACGTAGATAAAGTGACGTATCAGTTTAATCTCCTGTTTTGGGTTTACGGTGGTTTGTGTCCGTTGTTTCTTCTTTTCATGTCTCAAACCTTGCTGCTGTGTTTGTTGTCCTTCAGCCAACAGATAGTGAAGTTTGAGGATGTTGCTCTCGAAGTCTGTTTGGCTGTTTGTGATCTGTGTCTCTGTTCGTGTCTCTTTGGTGCAGCGGGCAGGTGGTCAGGAAGTGCAGCTCGCTCTCCACCTGGTGTTGTGAGCAGTGGGTCTGTCACAGTCTGTCTTCTCTGGGGAGCCAGGTCTGTCTGTGGTGACGTTTCTCGGCCAGGCTGTGCTCACCGAGTCCGTACGTGGTCAAGGATTTCCTGAGCTTTGGGTTGGTCACAGTGCTCAGGTATTCTGCCACCGAGTTCTGTCTGTTTAGGGACAAACAGCATTCCAGTTTACTCTGGTTTTTGGATGATTTTTTCCAGTGTGTCACATAGTTTTCTTTTTGTTTCCTTATAATTTGGTTTAATCTAACAGGGTTTGTGTTTGTGTAGAGAGTCCCAGAACCAGCTGACTGAGCGGGCATCTCTCCACAGTCTCTCTGTGGATCAGGACTTTGTTATCCAGCATACTGGGGTCTATTTTTAAGGTGCTCATAACATTTAATTGCTCTCTTTTGAAATGTAATAATTCGTGGGTATCATCCTAATTCTGCTCTGCGTGTGTTGTTCGGTGTTTTCCGTTGGACACGGAGGATGAATTTACAGAATTCTGCATTGCAGAGTCTCAGTTGGTGTTTGTGCCATTTTGCTCAGTCTTGGTTGGTGAGTGGGTCCAGACCTCACAACCATGAAGAGAAATGGCTTCTATGATGGAGTCCAATATTTGGAGCCAGATTTGAATTGGGACGTTTACTTTGATGTTCTTTTCGATGTCATAAAAGCCCTTCTTGCCTCGTCTCTCAGGTCATTTACAGCTTTGTCGAAGTTGCTGAAGAGGACTAAGACACAGACCATCGTCAGTAGCACCAGACACCCTCTTTATCTGACTTTGACTGCTCAGAGGAGCAGAAGAAATGATTGTCTCCTGTCAGTGCGCTGCAGGACAGAGTGCGATAAGACATCGTTCATCAAATCAAATCAAATCAATTTTATTTATATAGCACCAAATCACAACAACAGCTGCCCCAAGGTGCTTTATATTGTAAGGCAAAAGCCATACAATAATTACAGAAAAACCCCAACGGTCAAAACGACCCCCTGTGAGCAAGCACTTGGCGACAGTGGGAAAGAAAAACTCCCTTTTAACAGGAAGAAACCTCCAGCAGAACCAGGCTCAGAGAGGGGCAGTCTTCTGCTGGGACTGGTTGGGGCTGAGGGGAGAGAATCAGGAAAAAGACATGCTGTGGAGGGGAGCAGAGATCAACCACTAATGATTAAATGCAGAGTGGTGCATACAGAGCAAAAAGAGAAAGAAACAGTGCATCATGGGAACCCCCCAGCAGTCTACGTCTATAGCAGCATAACTAAGGGATGGTTCAGGGTCACCTGATCCAGCCCTAACTATAAGCTTTAGCAAAAAGGAAAGTTTAAGCCTAATCTTAAAAGTAGAGAGGGTGTCTGTCTCCCTGATCTGAATTGGGAGCTGGTTCCACAGGAGAGGAGCCTGAAAGCTGAAGGCTCTGCCTCCCATTCTACTCTTACAAACCCTAGGAACTACAAGTAAGCCTGCAGTCTGAGAGCGAAGCGCTCTATTGGGGTGATATGGTACTATGAGGTCCCTAAGATAAGATGGGACCTGATTATTCAAAACCTTATAAGTAAGAAGAAGAATTTTAAATTCTATTCTAGAATTAACAAGAAGCCAATGAAGAGAGGCCAATATGGGTGAGATATGCTCTCTCCTTCTAGTCCCCGTTAGTACTCTAGCTGCAGCATTTTGAATTAACTGAAGGCTTTTCAGGGAACTTTTAGGACAACCTGATAATAATGAATTACAATAGTTCAGCCTAGAGGAAATAAATGCATGAATTAGTTTTTCAGCATCACTCTGAGACAAGACCTTTCTAATTTTAGAGATATTGCGCAAATGTAAAAAAGCAGTCCTACATATTTGCTTAATATGCGCATTGAATGACATATCCTGATCAAAAATGACTCCAAGATTTCTCACAGTATTACTAGAGGTCAGGGTAATGCCATCCAGAGTAAGGATCTGGTTAGACACCATGTTTCTAAGATTTGTGGGGCCAAGTACATAACTTCAGTTTATCTGAGTTTAAAAGCAGGAAATTAGAGGTCATCCATGTCTTTATGTCTGTAAGACAATCCTGCAGTTTAACTAATTGGTGTGGTGTCCTCTGGCTTCATGGATAGATAAAGCTGGGTATCATCTGCGTAACAATGAAAATTTAAGCAATGCCGTCTAATAATACTGCCTAAGGTAAGCATGTATAAAGTGAATAAAATTGGTCCCAGCACAGAACCTTGTGGAACTCCATAATTAACCTTAGTCTGTGAAGAAGATTCCCCATTACATGAACAAATTGTAATCTATTAGATAAATATGATTCAAACCACCTTTAAACCTTTAATACCTATGGCAAGGCAAGGTTCAAAGTATTATCTATCTAAGTTGCCTGTGGTGCTGATATTTATTTTGAGGTTGGTGTAGTTTTCCCTCTGGAGGCTGGGTCCTTTTGGAATATCATAATTTTTGTCTTGCTTAGATTCACTGTCAAGGTCCAGGTTTGGGAGAAATTGTGTCGAAGGTCAACTTGTTGTTTTTTCACCTCTTTGGTTGGAGACAGCAACACCAGGTCATTTGCCAAAAACAGGCCTTTGGTTTCTGTGTCCACTAGAGTGATGCCTGGTGCTGCAATGTGTTTTCTCTCTCTCTCTCTGTCTCCCTTTGGCGTTTGTTCTGGTCCCTAAATGTCTATAGTGTTGATTCTTCACACCTGTTGGATTCTGTGGCTGCTTTCTGATAGTTTGGGTATTCAGTCACTGGTCGTTCTTCCTTCAGGTTGCATGTCCATTAGATATGCTATTGCTATATTCACACGGTGGTTGGTTTTCCATCCTGCAATTTCTCCTCTGGTCTTGCTGTCTTGTAAGTACACAGGTTGGCTTTGCTCTTTAATTCCTGCCGAGTCTACTTTCTGGAGAAGATTTATGTCTTGCACTCTCCATCAGTTGAGGAAAGAAGTGTAATGTGTTTTTACTCCTACTCTGTTGAGGCAGTAGTTGGACTTGTTCTTCTGAACAACATTGTCCCAGAAGGCTGAACATCTGTCTAATTAATACCCACCTTCCTGGCAAGAGTGTTTTTGTTTCTACTGGATGAACTTTCCTTAGAGGAGGAAATTCCCTCAGCTGGTCTGCACCAATACCAAAGAAGATACCTGAGTTTTTGTCTGCACCTTAAGTAAAGAAGTAACTTGAGTTTGATCATCACTGGTACTAAGGATGATGCCTGAGTTCCTGCATGCACCTTTAAAGATTCCTGAGTTTATCTGCACTTTCTAGGAGAGAGTCCTGGGTTACTGCCACACTTGAAGAAGAGGATTCCAGAGTTCCTGTCTACAGTTAAGAGCACACCTAAGTTTGGTCTTCACATTGATTTGTATTCTGATTGGTGCCAACAAACTGTTCTGTTCTCCATCCCTGTGTCCCGCTGTCCTGCATTTGGAGTATATCTGACTCTGGTCAATGTCTATGGCCGCCAACCATGACAGACAGTCCAGTTAGGATCTTTGAACTGTGGGTGCCAGTGGCCTGTAGTCTGTCTCACCTTTGCACCCTGAGGTCAGGTCACTTCCATCTCCACAGTTGTCAATGCCCTGCTCATCGCACACCAGACTGACAGGGATACACTTCCCATTCCTACAGATGAAGTAGGGCTCAGTGCTGCACTGTGATTGGTTGAAACCTGAGGAGAAAGGAGAGATAGTAAAGTTTGCTAAAAAACAGGTCAGTAAAGTGCAAAGAAACATCTGCTGTTTTTCTCAGTTCCAGTGAAATAATGACACTGATGGAGAAAACGATGTACAGATTCAATCAAATTACAGTTTACTGATTAAACAAAATCAGTCTTCAGACATGACCTGAACATCCCACAGATGTCAGTCACTTCAAGTTAAGTCAAGTCTGGGAGCACACGTTGGTGTCGCTATCTCCACATCCACCACACTACGGAACATCGTGAGTTGTGGGTTGCAGCCACCTAAACACACTTTTTCAGTTTTGGGGTCCTCACTGCACGGGCTGAAGCTGGATCATGCACAGAGAAGTGCATCACTTTTCTAAGATGTCATACACCTGACCTGAGTCTCCCTCATTCTCCATTTGTTTGACCCAAAGTCACTCCCAGTATACCCAATAATGTTCCAAAGGCAGTTGTGATGTCTCTGAACAAAGGTATCTGCTAGTATCATTACCCATGCAGGAGAACAAAGCTCCATGTCTGCAGTTTCCTGGTCCTTCTTACATTACTGTATGTTTGTGAGACTTGAATGCTACACCTGGTCTGACTTTGTGTCACACTACTGAGGCAGACTCAGATGAGGCCTATAACTTTAACTGTAAGGAAACATCAGCTACAACATTTTAGTGTATCTGTTGCAGTTTCATTCACAGTTCTCTGGGCATGAATGAGCGTGCAGGTTCCTCAGTGTTGAGGAACTCAACAACTGGAAAATTCCAAGAGATACCTACTTTTCTCCTAGCTGCAGCAGATAGGTGGCTACTTTCAGGAAGTGGTGATGGACCAGTTGTATGTCTGGGTGGCTACTATCCAGGGCCTGGGGTGGTTCCATGGTGTGGTGGATGTGGCAAGCATTAGTGCATGTTGCATGCATGACCTGACATCATTTGTGTCCATGTCTGCAAGTCCTCAAACCATATTGTGCGCAAACTCCCACAAACAGATTCTATCATGGGCCCTTTGCAAACAGCTGCCACAGGAATATGTCTCCTGAGCAGCACTGCTGGAATGACAATACCGTGTCCAGTGGTGCTGCTCTGGATGTTGAAACCAGAATCCAGAAAGTGTGAGCCTCATAATACATTCATTGACAGGGGTGATAGCTGACACCATTGGAAGGCTGTGGTCCACTACAGCAGAGACAACTCCGTCAGTACACCAACCATTGGGCAACCAGACCAAAATAGATATACCCACCCACTTAGGGCTCGCCACATTCAGGTTTGGAAAGGTCAGAGAGCACAGTCAGTCATTGCAATTCGGAGCTTTCTAAATTTCTTTGAAAGCCATGACAGATGGTCATCACTGCAGAAATAAAGACTGTTGCCAGTGCCCAACACCATGAGCCATCTCAGGTTTGGACCTGGACTAAATCAAATGAGGATGAGCACCAGAAACAAACCAGTCACAACCTTCCACAGATAAGGTCCTTGGTGCTTTTCTTTGGTTTTTCCACAGATGAGGCTTCAGATGACTTTTCCTCATCTCCTCCATAATTCTTGACACCATCTGATGTAAGGCAGAAGCAGGCTGTAGAAACAGGAGGTCTTCTTTTCTATTGTTGAGCTGTGTAAAGTTTCATTTTTACATGTATCGATCCTGCTACCAAACCCAACACCCGCTTCATGCAAAAACAGAGCACTGTAGGCGCCAGTGCACATCTCTGAGGGACACCAGTATTCAGTGGGCAAAGGAAAGACATTCAGCCCCCATTCCACACAGCACCCACAGTACGTGTGTATAGGCTTGGAGTGATATCCAGCAAATCACGGTTAACCTGTGAATTCTCAGGACCTGTCAGAAAGCAGCCCAGTCAACGTCATCAAAAGATTTGAGAAAATCAACATAGGTTGCAAAGTGCATCTCAGCCTCCGTAGGAAACCTTATGGAACGGTGCTACAAAATGTGAGTTTCTGTCCTGACTACTGAATGGTGAACCAGAGCCTTACCTTATGCATACAGTAGGAATATGATAAGGGACTTGGAGTTGGTCCAACCCACCTACATGTGTTGTGCTGCTCTGGTGTTGTGATTAGTTTCTCTAGTATCTGGTCTTCCACCGTGTGTATTCTAACCTCCTTGTTCTTTATTTTCCCACAGTTCCAGTCATCCATAGCTCAGTTGTGTCCACCTGGCTCTGTCTCCACTGTGCTCATCATATCCCACTCCAGCCTGTGATTGCTGCTCCGGTGCCTTTACGACCAGCAATTCAGTCATCACCAATCCTCAGGTAATAAACCTTTGTCATTTTTTCACCTTAGCCTCACCACATTTGAGTCCACTTCTGTTACTCGCAAAACCTGACATGTTTCTGGCCTCATCATGGATTCAGCAGGGGCAGAACTGGTCCACATGGCCCTCAGCTCACAGGAGACTCTCTTAGGACATCAGTAGCAACAACTTCAAGCCCTCAGTGAACAACAGACCAGGTCAACCCAGGTAACACAACTCTGTTCACAACTGTCCACACTTATGACCCAGTTAGCTCAATTCACTCCTGAACCACCTGCCTCACCGCCACAGATGACACCTTTAGTCACCTCAACATCCTCAGCCGCTCACGAACCATTCATTTCCAATTCCAAACCGTAATCCAGAGCCATAGATAAATGTTCATCATTTTTACTTCTGTGTTTGCTACTCTTTTCTCAGTGGCCATCTGCCGACACCACCGACCAAGCAAAGGTAGCTTACATTTTTAACCCGGTCTGGGGTGAAGTGCTACCCTGGGTAACGGCCCTCTGGGGAAATCAATCCGCCATCCTTGACTCATATCCCACATTAGACCGGAAGTTTAGGAGGGACTTTGATCATCACGTGCATGGACAGCCAACCTTCAAAAGACTTTTTGCTCCATCAGGAGAACTGCAGCTCTATGGACTATTCCATCGAATTCCAAATTTTAGCCACAGAATCAGGCTGAAACAATATGGTGCTGCAGAGTGCATCTGTAAATAGCTTAGCTGAATATCTGAAAGATGAGCTGGAGGTCAGGGACGAACCCAAAACATTAGATGACTTAATTTCACTTACAATTAAAATCCACTATCGTTTGAGGGAAAGATGGAGGGAGAAGGCCAAAGGGCAAAGCGTGTGTCTCTCCCTCAGATCCCTCCACAACTGTGTCCGGTTCCTTCCTTCTTCCTTCTTCTTCTTCTTACTCTACTGGAGATGCACTCACCCTAGCTGCAGTGCCCCCTGCCGAGGAGCCGATGCAACTCGGCAGGGGGCCAAATTTCCTCCAGAAGAAAGACAAAGCAGAACAGCAGCAGGGGCGTGTATCTGTTGCAGTTTCAATTTCATTTATTTCTTCTCTATAGTGCCAAACCACAACAAAGCTGCCGCAATGCAAGTAAGGTCTAACCTTACCAACCCCTACATATTGGGGAAGAAACCTCAAGCAGACCAGATTCAAAGGGGTGACCCACTGCTTAGGCCATTCTAACAGTTACAAGGTTTTGCATGGTTTTACAAAGCTGAAGAAACAGAAAATAGAAAATCAAACAATATGATGGGGAGGTGATGGTCTAGTGCTTAAGGTGTTGGGCTTGAGACCAGAAGATCCTGGGTTCAAATCCCCGCCTAACTGGAAACTCACTAAGGGACCTTGGGCAAGGTCTTTAATCCCCTATTGCTCCCGGTGTGTAGTGAGCGCCTTGTATGGCAGTACCCTGACATCGGGGTGAATGTGAGGCATAATTGTAAAGTGCTTTGAGTGTCTGATGCAGATGGAAAAGCGCTATATAAATGCAGTCCATTTTACCATGATAATAATATAAAGAAGATAAGAAGGCCACACAGGCATCAGCAATACAGACAGGGGTCATCCACGCCGTCAGCTGGCCTGTCCCTGCGACAGGGTCA
Source organism: Thalassophryne amazonica (assembly GCF_902500255.1). Classification (NCBI taxonomy): domain Eukaryota; kingdom Metazoa; phylum Chordata; class Actinopteri; order Batrachoidiformes; family Batrachoididae; genus Thalassophryne; species Thalassophryne amazonica. Next base: position 146,949,895 of record NC_047105.1, read on the forward strand.
CTTTCAAATGCAGACTGCAGCAATGCAGCACCCGCCTCTGGCCTTCCACCTCACAGTCCATCCAGGCCCTTCAGTTCGGATCCGTCCATCATCGGTACCTCGGACAGAGAGAAAAAGAGCAAAATCGGTCGGTCGGAAAAAACTACACCTATAATTCCTCAGCAGTAAATCAACAGAAAAACAAAAATTACTAAGGTGACCACAGGCCTCTAGCCCCAAGATTCACTCACAGACCCAAAATTTAGATAAAGTTGAGGCCGACACCTGTTCCGTTGCTAATAAAATGACTTTAAAAGGATATGAAGCATAGTGCCATACTATGACAGTATGCTAGTCATATGAAAGGGAAAATAAGAGTGTCTTAAGTCTGGACTTGAAAGTCTCCATAGAATGTACTGTTTTATTGATGCAAGGAGATCACTCCACAGAACAGCTCTCGAGGTCACTTCCTTCGTGATTGTCCGGTTTGGCCAGAATCCAATGCTCACCAATAGACCCCAGGCTACTGATGTCCCAAACCCATATCTCAAGCCTCCGAAAATCCCGGCAACCATATACATTGATAAACAGTCTCTTGCCTTAACTGCTTTACTCAGTTCTGGCACCAAAGCTAATTTACTTGACCAAAATGTAATCACTCAGGCCTGCATTCCAGTGTTTGAACTCCCCTAACTCATAAAGATTAATGCCCCATTACCAGAGATCACTCCATCAGACCACTCCGCTTAAATTGGTAGTGTCAGGTAATTGTCACAAATCCATCTAGTTTTGTATTTACTTCATCATCCCCTCTAGTCTTAGGTCATTCTTGGCTCATTCTTCATAACCCAGTTACTGATTGGCGGACCAGCGGTGGACTGAGACCTGCCACCTCAAATGCCTACAAGCTTCCATTCCTACCACCAAAGGTGCCAGAGAGTCAGCGGTTAACCCTCTGGATCCCTCCATAATCGAAGGATTTATCATGATCTCATGGAACTGTTTGGCAAGGACTAACTGCTATTGTTTCCTCCTCATTGGCTGTATGTCTGTTCCATCAATTTGCTTTGGGGCACGTCCCTGCCGTCGAGTCATTTGTTCAACCTGTTGCACCTAGAGAGGTAATTGATGCAACAGTACATTAAGGATTTTCTAGCAGCTGGACTCATACAACCCTCGTCAACCCTGTTAAGTGCAGGTTTCTTTTTTGTAGGGAAGAAGGATGGGACCCTCCACTCATGCATTGATTTTAGGAGTGTAAATGCTATCACGATTAAAAACAAATATGTCACTTCCGCTTCTCAACTCAGCATTTGACCCTTTGCATGGTATGGCCATATTCACCAATCCTGACCAGGTCAGGAGGTGTGGCTCTCAGCCAAGGACATCCCCCTTAAGGCTGAAGCGCGGAAACTGGCACAGCAGTTTATATATATACATATATATTCCAATTCCAGTGAAGTTGGGACGTTGTGTAAAATGTCAATAAAAACAGAATACAATGATTTTCAAATCCTCTTCAACCTATTTTCAACTGAATACACCACAAAGACAAGATATTTAATGTTCACACTGATAAACTTTATTGTTTTGTGCAAATATTTTCTCATTTTGAAATGGATGCCTGCAACACGTTTCAAAAAAGCTGGGACAGTGGTATGTTTCCCACTGTGTTACATCATCTTTCCTTCTAAAAACACTCAATAAGCGTTTGGAAACTGTGGACACTAATTGTTGAAGCTTTGTAGGTGGAATTCTTTCCCATTCTTGCTTGATGTACGACTTCAGTTGTTCAACAGTCCGGGGTCTCCGTTGTATTTTGCGCTTCATCATGCACCACACATTTTCAATGGGTGACAGGTCTGGACTGCAGGCAGGCCAGTCTAGTACCTGCACTCTTTTACTACGAAGCCACGCTGTTGTAACACGTGCAGAATGTGGTTTGGCATTGTCTTGCTGAAATAAGCAGGGACATCCCTGAAAAAGACGTTGCTTGGATGGCAGCATGTGTTGCTCCAAAACCTGGATGTACCTTTCAGCATTGATGGTGCCATCACAGATGTGTAAGTTGTCCATGTCATGGGCACTAACACACCCCCATACCATCACAGATGCTGGCTTTTGAACTTTGTGCTGGTAACAATCTGGATCGTCTTTTTCCTCTTTTGTCCAGAGGACACAATGTCCATGATTTCCAAAAACAATTTGAAATGTGGACTCATCAGACCACAGCACACTTTTCCACTTTGCGTCTGTCCATTTCAAATGAGCTCGGGCCCAGAGAAGGTGGCAGCGTTTCTGGATGTTGTTGATGTTTGGCTTTCACTTTGCATGGTATTTTTTTACATTTTTCAATTTATTTTCATTTATATAGCGCCAAATCACAACAGAGTTGCCTCAAGGTGCTTCACACAAGTAAGGTCTAACCTTACTATCCCCCAGAGCAACAGTGGTAAGGAAAAACTCCCTGTGAGGAAGAAACCTCAAGCAGACCAGACTCAAAGGGGTGACCCTCTGCTTGGGCCATGATACAGACACAAATTACAGAACAATTCACAAAACAAATATACAGGAAATGCTGTTGGTGCACAGGACAGGAGGATCTCCAGCACAAATACCACACCCATCTCTGGGTGGAGCTGAACCTTAAACAGAAAGAAAAAACTGAATCAGGCATCAGAAAGACAAGAAATACAGTATAATTTCTCGGCATTAAACAACAAAAAAAACAGGAAATACTAAGGTAATCATCGGCCACTAGCCCTAAGCTTCACTAAAAGACGTAGAATTAAGGTAAAGTTGAGGCCGTGGCACACTCCGTTTCCTGAGGCTCTTGAAAAGGTTGTAGATAAGCAACTCATTGCACATCTCGAGGCTGAAGACCTGCTACATCCTATGCAGTTTCGGTTCAGGACAAACCACTCAACAGAAACAGCTTGCTGCCTCCTTGTCGAAAACATAAAAAACATCTGGATAATGGAGGAGTAGTAGGTGGAACCTTTTTAGATCTACGAAGAGCCTTTGACACAGTCAATCATCCGGTTCTTTTTTCTAAATTAGCTAATTTCAAATTCTCTGTGAACACATTGGCCTGGTTAAAATCCTATCTGTCAGATCGTTCTCAGTGTGTTTGTATTAATGATACTACATCCTCACCCTTAGCTGCTGACAGTGGGCTGCCTCAGGGGTCCAATTTGGGCCCTCTGCTCTTCTCCCTATATGGAAACAACTTGCCATCTGTGATGCAGGAGGATATTTATATTCATAACATAAGGGATACTTTGTTTTAATTAAACAGTTTGATTCCTCTGGTCTGCACCAGTTCTAAGTCAGCTGCTAGTGCCAGCCGAGGCTGACTTAGAACTGGTGTATGTATGCAGATGTACGCAGATGACACAGTTGTTTATACTTGGAGGAGAGAGGTAGAGCAGGTAGTTTCTAAACTGACTGAGACTATGGGTAAAGTGGCTGCGTGGCTACTAGAGTCAAAATTAACTCTAAATATAAATAAAACATCTACCATGTATTTTTACAATAAACCAAAAAAGTGTAACTTTCCAAATGTGTATGTAAATGGGGAACAGATAGAAAATGTAACAGAATACAAAGGCGTTATCCTGGATCCTTCGCTTACCTTTAAAAAACATTTAAAACAAATGCATCAGAGATTTAAATCTAGTATAGAAACTTTTAAATGTATCAGGAATTCTAACTGGTGGAAGCAGCAAAAATTTATTTTAATGCAATGATCATATCTAGATTCTATTATTGTATCACATGCTGGTCACAAGGAAATAAAACCACCTTGAAGCCATTAGAATCCATTTACAAACAAGCCTTAAACATCTTGGATCGGAGAACAAGGCAGCACCATCACGGCCGTGTACTAGAAAAATATAGACAGTTGAATTCTGAAAACATTCAAAGAATGGCTAGTATTCAATTAGTGCAGAGAATTATACATAATTCGGCAGCTGGTCCTCTTCAGAACTTTGTCCAGTTAACATCTCAAGTGACAAATAGAAGCACACGTTCCGTCACTAGGGGCCAGTGTGCTGTTCCAAGACGTAAAACAACTTTTGCACAGAGAGCTTTTTCTCTAACGAAGTGGCTACGGGTACGTACCCGTAGCCATGGCTTTTTCAGAATGGAACAATCTACCCACTGTACTAAAAAGTCAAAAAATTATTTTATTTTCACCAGTGAATTAAAAAGTGGCTGTTGAATGGTCAGATCAGCCAGCATTTGACTGAGTTTTTTTTTTTTTTTTTTTTGGTAAGAAACTGTTTAAGTATTAATTTTATGTTTTCTTAGATACAGTTTTTTCTTTATTTTTTGTGTGTGAAATTGTCTTATGTTAACCCCATGTTTTTTAGACTTAAACGTGCTCCAGTACAGTCTTTAGGGGCATGGATTTATATGCTTGCGACTGACTCATAGACTGTGATATCGTGATATGGTACCTGTGAGAGTGACTTATTGTGGGAAAGCAATTTTAGAACTTGAATTTTAGAATATTGTGCTAATATATTGTCATTTCTGAATTTTAATTTATTTATGGTTAAATTATTTGATGTACCTAGGGACTGCAGATGGAAATTAGTTATTCAGCTCTCTCTTCATCCGTCAGTCTGACGAGGACCGCTACTTGTCATCCATCAGGTTGAGTGGGTTGAGTCGCATGTGTCTGCAAGTGCCTGTACAGGCCTATCGTGGCACGGAACTGTCGGCCGCAGTGTGGACATGGGGTCAGAGTGGTGTTCTGTGAAGAGTTGACTGCACGTTCCTTCCTTACCAGCCTTTTCTGCTGGGCAGCAGCTTTGCGTGCATCCTCGTAGGCAATCGCACCTGCTCTAATTTTGCGTCGCCACTGTGTTCAATTGCTAGCAGATTGTTCCCAAGTGTCAGTCTTTATGTCAAAGGCCTTCAAAGATGCCTTTAGAGTCCTTATACCGCTTTTTCTGGCCACCACATGATCGTGTGCCATCTTCAAGTTCACCATAGAACAGTTTCTTGGGCAATCGATGGTCTGGCATCCGAATTAAATGTCCTGATCATCTGAGCTGAGACTGCACTAAGATGGTATGAATATTCAGCATACCTGTGCAGGTCAGTACCTCTGTGTCTGATATTCTATCTTGCCATTTGATATTAAGCAACTTCCTAAGGCGGGTTGTGTGGAAGTGATTGAGTCTCTTTGTATGCGTCTGTACACTGTCACACGCGTATAGGAGCGTCGGAAGTACAACGGCTTTGTAGACCTTAATTTCTGTCTCCAGTCTGATCCCACTTCTGTTCCAGACACTGGCATGAAGTCTGCCAAATGTGGCACTTGCCTTAGCAATCCTGGCATTTACTTCATCATCAATATTGGCATTCTGGTTAAGAGTGCTACCGAGGTACGTGAACTTGGTTACCACATTGAGTTTCTCATTGTTTACAGTGATGGTGGGCTCCACATAAGGTTTTCCTGGAGCAGGTAAGTGAAGCACGTCTGTTTTCTTTGTGCTAATTGTTAGGCCAAAGTTATTACATCCATTTGAGAACTTGTGGACACTGCACTGCATGTCTGGTTCTGAGATGGCATTTAGTGCACAGTCGTCTGCAAACAACAGGTCTCTAAGGACGTCTGACTGCACTTTGGTTTTAGCCTGTAGCCTTCTAAGATTAAACATCTTTCCCTCCATTCTGTACCTGAGGCCAATTCCTATGTGTCCTTCTCTGTAGGCATCTGTCAGCATTGCAGTGAACATGATATTGAACAGCGTAGGGGCTAATACACAGCCCTGTTTTACACCATTTGTGACAGGAAATGGATCAGACAATGCGTCATCGTCCTGTACCTGGGCCTGCATTCCATCATGGAACTGTTTTATCAGGGCAATGAACTTTGGAGGGCATCCATATTTGGCCATGATCTTCCAAAGACCTTCCCTACACACGGAATTAAATGCCTTGGTCAGATCAACATATGTAGAGAACAAGGTAGCGTTCTGCTCCTGACACTTTTCTTGCAGCTGTCTGGCAGTGAAGAGCATGTCAGTGGTTCCTCTGTCTTTCCTAAAGCCACATTGACTCTCTGGTAACAGTCCTTGGTCGAGATGTGCTATAAGGCGATTAAGAAGAAGTATCTTACCTGCTACAAAGAGAAGAGATATGCCTCTATGGTTGTTACAATCCTGTTGATTGCCTTTGTGCTTGTACAGATGCATGATTGTTGCATCTTTAAAGTCCTGAGGAACTGTCTCTTGTTCCCACATGATGGTGAACAGTTGATGAAGCTTATCAGTCACAGCTGTACCACCTTCCTTGTAGACCTCGGCAGGAATAAAGTCCTGACCGGGTGCTTTCCCACTTGAGAACCGGCTTATGGCCTTTTGTGTCTCTAATAGAATTGGAGGAGCTGCAAGATTCTCATTGATGGGCACTTGAGGTAGGCGATCTATTGCTTCTTCATTAATTGATGAGGAATGATTTAAAACATTTGTTGTGTGGGCCGCCAGAAGAGGAGGTACTGCTGGCCCAACACCAGAGGGCGCAGTCGCCTACCAGGAGCACCAGGAGCATGGAGCTGACAGCTGTCACCCATCAGTCATCATCACCATCCACCATAAAAGCCTGGCAGAGACATCACATCCCTGCCGAGAAATCAGCTTACCCGACAGGTAACCTTCTCAGCCGTTTCTGTGCCGTACGCACGTATTGGATTCTAAACTCTTTGCAGTCGTAACCTTCTGTAACTGACAGCTTAGGAGCTAGTTTGTGGGAATTTGGAGGAGTTGGCGATTCCACTCCTGAATTTCTTGTGTTACAGTAGGCACTGCACGTACTTTGTTTTCCTGCTACCTGGGAGTGGAGGACTTTTCACTCAGGAAAGAACTGTGAGTTTGCTGACTGTTGCTGGGTGTTCACACACCCACATAACCTGTTTGTGCTTCCTGCCAGCAGTGCCTGATCCAACAGCTGGAGGCAGTGGCCACCTGGGGACTCAGGACTTGGCGGCTCCGGTGTGTTGCAGGTCTCCATTGGCAGTGGAAATCGTGTGGGGCCCAGCTCTTCTCTAGACAGGCGTCTCCTATCCTCGAGCCTGCACACACGTCACCTGTTATTCAATTGACCGTTACCTAGAAGTAGTATCTGTATTCCGTTGTGCACAGTTTCACAACATTAAATTGTTATCTTTTGGCATTTTCATTGTCCGTTCATTTATGCCCCCTGTTGTGGGACCATGTCACTACATTTTCCCAACAACATTGTTAAAGTGTTCCGCCCATCGTTTCAAAATATCTTCCTTATCAGAGATTAGTGTGCTTCCATTGGCACTAAGGAGAGGGGACAGACCTGTTGATGAGGGTCCATAGATTTCTTTCAAACCATCATAAAGTTTCTTCAGATCGTGTTTGTGTGCATAGCCCTGGATTTCATCTGCTTTGTTCCTCAGCCATGTGTCTCGCATCTCTCACAGCTTTCCCTGTACTGTATTTCATATGGTAGTATATGCATCTTTCTTGGATGTATCACTTGCATCACCAATATATGCTCTATGCAGTCTGTGTTTCTCATTTAACATCTGTTGGATCTCGTCGCAGTTTTCATCAAACTAATCCTTATGGTTTCTGCATGCTGGTCCCAGAGTTTCCAAAGCAGTGCTATGGATGACACTTCGGAATTTTTACCAGCTGGATTCTACATTTTTGTCATCAAGTGAGGTGGACTCCAGGCGGTCTTCTAGCATATTGACAAATGCTTCTTTAGTTTCGGCATTCTTCAGTTTGTTGGTATTCATTCATTTGGGGACTTTTTTCCCTTGCGGGCGACTCTTGGGTTTGATGCGGATGTTCAGCTTAGTGATTATGAGACGGTGGTCAGTCCAACACTCAGCACCACACATGGACTTGGTAATCCAGACATCTTGTCTCTCTCTCTCTCTTCCTGACAATGATATAGTCAATCAAGTGCCAGTGTTTAGATCTGGGATGTATCCACGATGTTTTATTTCTTGTTGGAAGTTGGACGATAGTGTTGGTTATAGTCAGTTCATGTTCAGCACAAGTCTGGAGAAGTAGCAGACCATTGCTGTTACACTGTCCTATTCCATACTTGCCGGTGATACCTTCCCAGGAGGTACTGTCGGCGCCTACTCGTGCATTGAAGTCACTAAGTATGGCAAGTTTGTCGGCTTTGGGAACAGCAGTGATGACAGAGTGAAGATTCTCATAGAATTCATCTTTCACTGCATCTGGGTTGGTCATGGTTGGGGCATAAGCACTCACAATAGTGATGTTAGCGCTCACGCCCAAACTGTTCCCGGATATTAGAGGGAGTTTCAATGTCATCAGCCTGTCATTTACACCTTTTGGGAGACCTGCTAGTTTTCCTACCAAAGTTGTTTTCACAGCTAAGCCTACTCCTGCCTCACGTCTCTCTTCACTACCTCTTCCACTCCAGAAGAAAGTGTAGCCAGAACCCCTTTCACAAAGCTCTCCTTCTCCAGCTAGTCGTGTCTCACTGAGTGCTGCAATATCAATATTGTAGCGGTCAAGTTAAGCGGTCATAGTTATTCAGCTATAATCTGGTACAACTCATCTTTGCTTTGATGAGCTTAATGATGCTGTACACTGTCCCTCTAATAAATTAATAAACTAAACTAATAAAATGAATTAAAAGAGTGAAAAGTGCAGAACTATACTATACCAGTATGCTAGCCATACGAAAGGGAAAATAAGTGTGTCTTAAGTCTGGAATTGAAAGTGTACACAGAATCTGACTTTTATTGACGCAGGGAGATCAGTCCGTAGAACAGGGGCACGATAAGAGAAAGCTCTGTGACCTGCAGACTTCTTATTCACCCTAGGGACACAAAGTAGTCCTGCACCCTGAGAACGTAAAGCCCGGGCCGGTATGTAAGGTTTAATTAGGTCAGCTAGGTAGGGAGGTGCCAGTCCGTGAACAATTTTATAGACTAGTAGCAGAACCTTAAAATCTGATCTCACTGGGACAGGAAGGGAGTGAAGCGACGCCAAAATGGGTGTAATGTGGTCGAACATTCTGCTTTGTGTAAAAAGTCTGGCTGCAGCATTTTGAACCAATTGGAGACCCCTAATGCTGGACTGCGCTAAACCAGAAAATAGAACATTGCAGTAGTCCAATGTAGAACAGATAAATGCATGGATCAGGGTCTCAGCATCAGCCACAGACAGGATGGGACGAATCTTCGCTATATTTTGCAGGTGGAAGAAAGCAGTCCTCATAATATCTCTAATGTGGAGGTCAAACGACAATGTAGGATCAAAAATTGGTAGAGTTTTTGTCTTTCACTTTGCATGGTGGAGTTTTAACTTGCACTTGTAGATGTAGTGACAAACTGTGTTAACTGACAATGGTTTTCTGAAGTGTTCCTGAGCCCACACAGTAAGATCCTTTACACAATGATGTCGGTTTTTAATGCAGTGCCGCCTGAGGGATCGAAGGTCACGGGCATTCAATGTTGGTTTTTGGCCTTGCCGCTTACGTGTACAAAGTTCTCCAGATTCTCTGAATCTTCTGATTATATTATGGACTGTAGGTGAATCCCTAAATTCCTTGCAACTGAACATTGAGAAACATTTTTCTTAAACTGTTGGACTATTTTTTCACGCAGTTGTTCACAAAGTGGTGATCCTCAGCCCATCTTTGCTTGTGAACGGCTGAACCTTTTGGGGATGCTCCTTTTATACCCAATCAATTCCAATTAGGTGAGCATTCATCAACTTTCCCAGTCTTTTGTCCCAGCTTTTTTGAAATGTGTTGCAGGCATCCATTTCAAAATGAGCAAATATTTGCACAAAACAAAAAGTTTATCAGTTTGAACATTAAATATCTTGTCTTTGTGGTGTATTCAGTTGAATATAGGTTGAAGAGGATTTGCAAATCATTGTATTCTGTTTTTATTTACATTTCACACAATGTCCCAACTTCATTGGAATTGGGGTTGTAGATGAGTTTAAATACTTGGGGTCAACTGTCCAAAGTAATGGAGAGTGTGGTAGAGAGGTGAAGAAGAGAGTGCAGGCAGGGTGGAGTGGGTGGAGAAAGGTGGCAGGAGGGATTGGTGACTGAAAAATATCTGCAAGAGTGAAGGAGAAAGTCTACAAGACGGAAGTGAGACCAGCTATGTTGGACAGCTTAGAGACAGTAGCATGAACAAAAAGACAGGAGGCAGAGCTGCAGATGTGATTCTCTTTGGGAGTGACAAGGATGGACAGGATTAGGAATGAACATATCAGAGGGACAGCTCAGGTGGGACATTTCTGAGACAAAGTAAGAGAGGAGAGACTAAGATGGTTTGGACATGTGCAGAGGAGGGACCCAGGGTATATAGGGAGAAGGATGCTGAGGATGGAGCCACCAGGCAGGAGGTGAAGAGGGAGGACAAAGAGGAGGTTTATGGATGTGCTGAGAGAGGACATGCAGGTGGTTGGTGAGACAGAGGAAGACACAGAGAACAGGGTGAGATGGAAACAACTGATCTGATGTGCACCCCCTAAAGGGCACAGGCAAAAGAAAATGAAGTACACACATATATACACTCAACAAAAATATAAACGCAACACTTTTGGTTTTGCTCCCATTTTGTATGAGATTAACTCAAAGATCTAAAACTTTTTCCACATACACAATATCACCATTTCCCTCAAATATTGTTCACAAACCAGTCTAAATCTGTGATAGTGAGCACTTCTCCTTTGCTGAGATAATTCATCCCACCTCACAGGTGTGCCATATCAAGATGCTGATTAGACACCATGATTAGTGCACAGGTGTGCCTTAGACTGCCCACAATAAAAGGCCACTCTGAAAGGTGCAGTTTTGTTTTATTGGGGGGGGGGGGATACCAGTCAGTATCTGGTGTGACCACCATTTGCCTCATGCAGTGCAACACATCTCCTTCACATAGAGTTGATCAGGTTGTCAATTGTGGCCTGTGGAATGTTGGTCCACTCCTCTTCAATGGCTGTGCGAAGTTGCTGGATATTGGCAGGAACTGGTACACGCTGCAAGAACTGGGACATTTTCAGCTTCCAAGAATTGTGTACAGATCCTTGCAACATGGGGCCGTGCATTATCCTGCTGCAACATGAGGTGATGTTCTTGGATGTATGGCACAACAATGGGCCTCAGGATCTCGTCACGGTATCTCTGTGCATTCAAAATGCACCTGTGTTCTTCGTCCATAACAGACGCCTGCCCATACCATAACCCCACCGCCACCATGGGCCACTCGATCCACAACATTGACATCAGAAAACCGCTCACCCACACAACGCCACACACGCTGTCTGCCATCTGCCCTGAACAGTGTGAACCGGGATTAATCTGTGAAGAGAACAACTCTCCAACGTGCCAAACGCCAGTGAATGTGAGCATTTGCCCACTCAAGTCGGTTACGACGACGAACTGGAGTCAGGTCGAGACCCCGATGAGGACGACGGGCATGCAGATGAGCTTCCCTGAGACGGTTTCTGACAGTTTGTGCAGAAATTCTTTGGTTATGCAAACCGATTGTTTCAGCAGCTGTCTGAGTGGCTGGTCTCAGACGATCTTGGAGGTGAACATGCTGGATGTGGAGGTCCTGGGCTGGTGTGGTTACACGTGGTCTGCGGTTGTGAGGCTGGTTGGATGTGCTGCCAAATTCTCTGAAACACCTTTGGTTGACGGCTTATGGTAGAGAAATGAACATTCAATACACAAGCAACAGCTCTGGTTGACATTCTTGCTGTCAGCATGCCAATTGCACGCTCCCTCAAATCTTGCGACATCTGTGGCATTGTGCTGTGTGATAAAACTGCACCTTTCAGAGTTGCCTTTTATTGTGGGCAGTCAAAGGCACACCTGTGCACTAATCATGGTGTCTAATCAGCATCTTGATATGGCACACCTGTGAGGTGGGATGGATTATCTCAGCAAAGGAGAAGTGCTCACTATCAAAGATTTAGACTGGTTTGTGAACAATATTTAAGGGAAATGGTGATATTGTGTATGTGGAAAAAGTTTTACATCTTTCAGTTCATCTCATACAAAATGGGAGCAAAACCAAAAGATTTGCGTTTATATTTTTGTTGAGTGTATATATATATATATATATATATATATATATATATATATATATCCATCCATCCATCCATTTTCTTCCGCTTTATCCAGAGTCGGCTCGCGGGGGCAGCAGCTCAAGCAAAGCCGCCCAGACCTCCCGATCCACACACACCTTCTCCAGCTCCTCTGGGGGAACCCTAAGGCGTTCCCAAGCCAGCCAAGAGATGTAGTCCCTCCAGCGTGTCCTGGGTCTTCCCCAGGGCCTCCTCCCAATGGGACGTGCCCGGAACACCTCTCCAGCGAGGCCTCCAGCGGGCATTCGGAAAAGATGCCCGTCAACAGCTCCCCACCCGCACCGGAAACAGTGCTGATGGAGAGCTGCTTCTGCCTCCTGAGGCATCGGACAGTTTGCCAGAATCTCTTCGAGGCCGACCGATAGTCTTCCTCCATAGCCTCCCCGAACTCCTCCCAGACCTGAGTTTTTGCCTCTGCGACCGCTTGGGCTGCGGCACACTTGGCCTGCCGGTACCTGTCAGCTGCCTCTGGGGTCCCACCTACCAACAAAGATAAGTAGGACTCCTTCTTCAGCTTGACGGCATCCCTTACTTCCGGTGTCCACCACCGGGTTCGGGGATTGCCACCGCGACAGGCACCAGAGACCTTGCGACCACAGCTACAAGCGTCCGCATCGACAATGGAGGTGGAGAACATGGTCCACTCGGACTCCATGTCTCCAACCTCCCCCGGGATCTGGGAGAAGCTCTCCCGGAGGTGGGAGTTGAAGACCTCGCTGACAGAGGGTTCCGCCAGTCGTTCCCAGCAGACCCTCACAATACATTTGGGCCTGCCAGGTCTGACCGGCTTCCTCCCCTCCCAGCGGATCCAACTCACCACCAGGTGGTGATCGGTTGACAGCTCTCCCCCTCTCTTCACTCGAGTGTCCGAGACACATGGCCGAAGGTCAGATGATACGACTACAAAGTCGATCATCGACCTCCGGCTCAGGGTGGCCTGGTGTCATGTGCACTTATGGACACCCTTGTGCTCGAACATGGTGTTTGTGATGGACAAACTGTGACTAGCACAGAAGTCCAACAACTGAACACCACTCGGGTTCAGATCGGGGAGGCCATGCTTCCCGATCATCCCCCTGAAATCCCCCAGAAGAACAATGGAGTCCCCAGTCAGAGCGCTATCTAGTACCCCTCCCAGGGACTCCAGGAAGGTCGGGTACTCTGCACTGCTGCTCGGCCCATAGGCCGAGACAACGGTGAGAGACCTGTCCCTGACCCGAAGGCGTAGGGACGCGACCCTCTCGTTCCCGGAGTGAACTCCAACACATGGCGACTGAGCTGGGGAGCAATAAGCAATGCAACCCCAGCTCTCCGCCTCTCCCCGTGGGCAATGCCAGAAAAATGAAGTGTCCAGCCCCTCTCCAGGAGTTGGGTACCAGAGCCCAAGCTGTGCGTGGAGGTGAGCCCGACTATCTCTAGTCGGTATCTCTCAACCTCCCGCACAAGCTCAGGCTCCTTCCCCCCTAGCGAGGTGACATTCCACGTCCCAACAGCCAGGGGCTGTGAGCATGGACCGGGCTGCCGGGCCACCTGCCCTCGACTGCCACCTAATCCTGTCTGCACCTGACCACCATGGCCCCCTCTGCAGGTGGTGAACCCACAGGAGGGCGGGCTCACGTCGCTCTTTCAGGCTGAGCCCAGCCGGGCCCCATGGGCTAAGGCCCGACCACCAGGCGCTTGCGGGCGAGCCCCAACCCCAGGCCTGGCTCCAGCGTGGGACCCCGGCTCCGCCATACCGGGCGATGTCTCAGTCCTTGATTTTTTACTGGTCATGGAGGATATATATACATATATATATATATTAAAACAGTAAAAAGCCTGATGTTTACGATCGCCAAAACAAATAATGACCCTTTTTTTTCTTTATGCCATGTTTGGGTTCTTCATTCTTACCTAGTCTGAAAGAGGTGAAGTCTCCCACAAAGTCGACTCTGGGTTGGTTTCCTCGGGTCACCAGCCGTAGGGTCAGATAGTTTCCTGTTGAGAGTACTGGGCGGGGGGGACTCTTTCCACACAGGGGAAGTCCAAGAGGCGGTGAGCTCCTGTCTCGCCCATCATAAAACTGAACAAATGAGCCGGCATGACACGGGTCCCCTGGGAACTGGCCAGAACCGGACTCTAGTGTGGGGTTAAGAGGAACATAGCTTGGAGGGGACTCTGGGAACAAAGGGGTGGGATCTAGAGGTGTCACTCGAAGCAAGCTGTAGACAAGGAAGAAGCGGAAGTAAAACTGAACCTTGTCTTTGGGGGATGAAGCCTGCATGGTGATTTGGCAGTCAGTCCCCATGGTCACAAAGTAGTACTTCTTGGATTCAGCGTGTGAGTTGACGATCATGCCATCTCTACGAATCGTCTGGCCACAGAAATCCACCACGTTCACTGAGGGGGAGAAAAGACACTTAAGATTGGATCCTCAAAACTGATAAATGTTTCTCCAAATACTTATTATTTTCTAGTTTCTTTTCATCTGTCCACCAACAGATGGGTACAGAAGGGTACAGAAGTACATACAGGATGTGGCTTTCGGGTTTATTTGGGCTGAACTTGTGACAGTTTTGTATTTATCCACTTTTTAGTTTATGTTTCATGTGAGCAATTAGTGAGAGCAGATGTTTCCAAAAAGACTCTGCATCATGGACAATTCCTCTGACCCATGCACACCACCCCGGTGTTGGTTCCAGGGCATTTCTGTGTCCTGGGTCCAGTGACGAGGCTGAGGACTTCAAGGTGCACCATCAAAGCCCTGCAGCCTGGACAACATCTTCAGTACGATGGACCATGCCACATTCTGGAAGCAGTCACAACACCAGACTGCATGAAGGACCTCTGAACACACGCAGAGTGTCACCAGTGTGGGACATGGACTTAAGGAACATGCTCAACCCAGTGAACGTGACATAATGATTGCTGATAATACCAAAGAGTCAGATCCCATCACTGAAAAGGTTTCAGTTCACTATCCATCCATTTTCTCTACCCGCTTAGATAGATAGATAGATAGATAGATAGATAGATAGATAGATAGATAGATAGATAGATAGATAGATAGATAGATAGATAGATAGATAGATAGATAGATAGATAGATAGATAGATAGATAGATAGATAGATAGATAGATAGATAGATAGATAGATAGATAGATAGATAGATAGATAGATAGATAGATAGATGGATGGATGGATGGATGGATGGATGGATGGATGGATGGATGGATGGATGGATGGATGATCTGGCTCTTTGGGGCCATCTGTCATAGTCCTGGACTAATTTCAACCCCGTGCTCTGAGCATTTGTGTCTTTATTCTTGTCATGCTCCTGCTTTCATTGGTTTTGTTTTCTGTTCAGCATTTATCTTCTGTGTATCACATTTTTGCCATAGGTGTAGTTCTGTCTTAGTTTCTGTAGTTATTTTGCCATATTGTTTTCCTTTATTGTATTACCATATTTACTCTTTCACTTATGGTTTCTTACTTACTTCAGTCTTAGTTTGGTTCTGTTTGTCTCATTTCGTGTATTAGGCTTTTGTCACTGGTTTTCTGTTGATCATATATTTTCTGTTGACTATACTTTGGTCTTGAGTCAAGTTATTTTACTGTAGCCATTCTGAGGTCCGTTCTCATTTGGTTATAGTTTTTATTTTCTTGTTGTCCTCTTTTTGTCACTTTATTTCCTTCTTTTGCTCCTTTGTTTTGTTCACGTTAATTTATTGTCTTTCTTGGGCACGGCATGTTTTTCACCGTTGGGTTTTTCTGTTACTTAATTCTCTTGCTTTGGTTTGCTTTGGTTTTTGGATCACTTCTTTATCTTGTACCTCCCTTTGTGTTTGTCAATCACGCCCCCTCCAGAACCTTCCTCACACCTGTTCCTCATTCACACCCTGATTAGCCTGCAACTTATTTAAACCCTCACAGTTCCACAGCTTACCGCCATGTTATTGATTTCTTATCACTTTCCAGCCTCCGTTCCCAGCTCTGTTTTATCTCGTATTTGCTTGTTGGTATTTTGACCTTGTTTGCCATCGACCTTCTATTTGTCTTTGCCTCTGAACTGTGTATTTTGACCCTGTTTTTGGACCATGTCTCATTTGTGTCCATCCGGTTTGAGCCACGCCTACATGAAACCTGATATTATCGTATCTGATCTCAGTGGTGGGCACAGTTTTGATAATCAAATAACCAATAATTATCGAAGATAAAGTTTTCATTATCGGATAACTTTGAAAACCATTATCGGACTAATTGTCTTCCAATAAATTTCTGTCTGATAATTTTTAGACCGTTAACGTGGTAAACAAAGGTGAACCGATGTGGAGTTCTACCCTCTGTAAACAGAGGAGAACTGCTTCTCGAAGAAACTGCTCTATCCTCTGCAGGCAAAGGAGAACTAGTCACCAAAAAAAAAAAACCTAATTTCTTTTAACCCCATACTGATATGCGGGCAATATCACCCAAGTCATCCAGAGGCATACATTTGGCTGTGGTGAATACCTACTTTAAGAAAAGGGAGGAGCACAGGGTAACATATAAGAGTGGAGGAAGGTGCACACAGGTGGACTACATTCTTTATAGGAGATGCAAGCTAAAAGAAATCACAGACTGTAAGGTGGTAGCAGGAGAGAGTGTCACTAGACAGCATAGGATGGTTGTTTGTAGGATGACTTTAGAGGTAAAGAAGAAGAAGACAGTGAGAGCTCAACAAAGGATCAGATGGTGGAAGCTGAAGGAGGAAGACTGTTGTGTGAAATTTAGCGAGCAGGTGAGAGAAGGACTAGTTGGAGGGGAAGCAATTTTGGACAACTGGAAAAGTACTGCAGATGTGGTGAGGGAGACAGCTAGGGCAGTACTGGGTATGACATCTGGACAGTGGAAGGAAGACAAGGAGACTTGGTGGTGGAATGAAGAGGTCCAGCAAAGCATAAGGAGAAAGAGGTTGGCAAAAAAGTTTTGGGATAGTCGGAGAGATGAAGAAAGTAGACAGAAGTACAAGGAGATGCAGCGTAAGGCGAGAAGAGAAGTGGCAAAAGCAAAGGAAAAGGCATATTGTGAGCTGTACAAGAAGTTGAATAGTAAGGAAGGAGAAAAGGACTTGTTTCCGATTGGCCAGACAAAGGGACAGAGCTGGAAAGGATGTGCAGCAGGTTAGGGTGGTAAAATATGCACATGGTAATGTGCTGACAAGTAAGGAGTGTGTGCTGAGAAGGTGGAGGGAATATTTTGAAGAGTTGATGAATAAAGAAAATGAGCGAGAGAAAAGGCTGGATGATGTGGTGAGAGTAAATCAGGAAGTAAAAGAGATTAGCAAGGAAGAAGTGAGGGCTGCTATGAAGAGGATGAAGAGTGGAAAGGCAGTTGGTCCAGATGACATTCCAATGGAGGCATGGAAATGTCTAGGAGAGATGGCAGTAGAGTTTCTAACCAGATTGTTTAATAAAATCTTGGAAAGTGAGAGGATGCCTGAGGAGTGGAGACAAAGTGTGCTGGTTCCTATTTTCAAGAACAAGGGTGATGTGCAGAGCTGCAGTAACTACAGAGACATAAAGCTGATCAGCCACAGCATGAAGTTATGGGAAAGAGTAGTAGAAGCTAGGCTTAGAAAACAGGTGAAGATCTGTGAGCAGCAATATGGTTTCATGCCGAGAAAGAGCACTACAGATGCAATGTTTGCTCTGAGAATACTGTTGGAAAAGTACAGAGAAGGACAGAAAGAGTTACATTGTGTGTTTGTGGACTTAGAAAAAGCTTATGATAGGGTGCCAAGAAAAGAGTTGTGACATTGTATGAGGAAGTCTGGAGTGGCAGAGAAGTATGTTAGGGTATTGCAGGACATGTACAAGAATAGTGTGACAGCGGTGAGATGCGCAGTCGGAATGACAGACTCATTCAAGGTAGAGGTGGGATTACACCAAGGATCAGCTCTGAGTCCTTTCTTGTTTGACAGATGAGATCAGACAGGAGTCCCCATGGACTATGATGTTTGCAGATGACATTGTGATCTGTAGTGAGAGTAGAGAGCAAGTTGAGTCTAGTCTGGAGAAGTGGAGATATGCTTTGGAGAGAAGGGGAATGAAAGTCAGTAGAACCAAGACTGAGTACATGTGTGTGAATGAGAGGGAGCCCAGTGGAATAGTGCAGTTACAAGGAGTAGAAGTGGTGAAAGTAGATGAGTTTAAATATTTGGGGTCAACTGTTCAAAGTAATGGAGAGTGTGGTAGAGAGGTGAAGAAGAGAGTGCAGGCAGGGTGGAGTGGGTGGAGAAAGGTGGCAGGAGTGATTTGTGACCGAAGAATATCAGCAAGAGTGAAGGGGAAAGTTTACAAAACAGTAGTGAGACCAGCTATGTTGTATGGTTTAGAGACAGTGGCACTAACAAAAAGACAGGAGGCAGAGCTGGAGGTGGCAGAGCTGAAGATGTTGAGATTCTCTTTGGGAGTGACAAGAATGGACAAGATTAGGAATGAACATATCTGAGGGACAGCTCAGGTGGGACGGTTTGGAGACAAAGTCAGAGAGGCGAGATTGAGATGGTTTGGAGATGTGCAGAAGAGGCACCTAGGGTATATAGGGAGAAGGATGCTGAGGATGGAGCCACCAGGCAGGAGGAGAAGAGGGAGACCAAAGAGGAGGTTCATGGATGTGCTGAGAGAGGACATGCAGGTGGTTGGTGTGACAGAGGAAGATACAGAGGACAGGGTGAGATGGAAACGATTGATCTGCTGTGGCGACCCCTAACGGGAACAGCCGAAAGACAAAGAAGAAGAAGGAGTGTTACTGCCACTTTAAGGATGGCCCACAGCGTCTGAGAGCCGATCGACAGGCTCACACCCCGTTGAAACAACCAGATCATTTCCAACGTGAAGGCTTTGTTGATCCGGGACGTCATCTGACTTTCACAAAAAGGCAGGAGACGTGGACATCAGCACTTTTTCGGCACATTCCACTGTTGCAGGAGTTTTTTTCATGGAAAGAAAAATCACGGCGTTGCTTTGCCCCATGCAGCTCCACCGCGACGCGTGGAACTCCTTTGCACTTCTGTCTCAATGTGCCAAAAAAGTGCTGATGTCCACATCTTTTCACAATTCCTGTGCTAGTCAGACCGGATCAAGACATTGTCCAGTTTAGAAATGAACGGCACATTCCACTGTTACAGGAGTTTTTGTCATGGAAAGAGGAGCAGAGTTCTGCGCGTCGCGGTGGAATCGCATGGCGCAAAGCAACGCCGTGATGAAGCCTCACAGGACATGTTGGGGCATGTCCAGCTCATGCTCAGTTTCTCGGATAATCACACGACTGAAAAGCAACCGACAGCCATCTGAAATCCACCTGAAAGCTGTCCTGTGAGACCAACACGGAGGTGGTTTTGTGCCGCGTAATGAACGGCTCCGTGGAGCGTCCCTCCGCTTTTCTTTACATGAAAAAAACTCCTGTAACAGTGGAATGTGCCGTTCATTTCTAAACTGGACGCTGTCTTGATCCAGTATGTCATCTGACTAGCACAGGAATTGCAGAAGACATGGACTTCAGCACTTTTTTGGCACATTGAGACAGACATGCGGAGGAGTTCCGCGCATCGCGGTGGAGCCGCATGGTGCAAAGCAACGCCGTGATGAGCCTCACAGGACATGTTCTGGCATGTCCAGGCTCATCCACAATTTCTCGGTTAGTCACACAACTGAAAACCCACCGACAGCCGTCTGAAAGCCATCTCAAAGCCGTCCTGTCAGACCAACACGGAGGTGGTTTTGTCCCGCGCCATGAACGGCACAGTGGCGCAATCCTCCGCTTTTCTTTCCATGAAAAAAACTCCTGTAACAGTGGAATGTGCTGAAAAAGTGCTGATGTCCACGTCTCCTGCCTTTTTGTGAAAGTCAGACGACATCCCAGATCAACAAATCCTTCACGTTGGAAATGATCTGGTTGTTTCAGCGGGGTGTGAGCCTGTCGATCGGCGCTTGAAGTGCGCTGCGCTCTCAGACACTGTGGGCCGTCCTTAGAGCGGCAGTAACACTCCTTAATCTGTGTAATCCCCACAGAATCATCCCTGAAAGCCATATTAATTTTCCGAACGGTGTCCACTTGGAGGTCTCTCACAGTTTCTGGAAAAAAATTGATGCAGCAAAGCTCCAAATCATTCAGACATTTATTCGCAATAAAAAAACGACGAGGGGGTGGACCAGTGCTCACACAAAGCCTGCTCACAGGCGAATGACGCAACCGACAGGCGTGAAAAAACTCACGCATGCGCACGAAGGTTCAAGCTTGGCTGATGCAATCACAAGTGATTCAAATCCATATGGTTTTTGAAAAAAATAAAAAGGTCGGATACTTTTCTAACAGACCTCGTATGTTTTAGTTTTAAAGTAATGCGCTAATTTTTAAGGTTTTAGTGTGGACATGCTGTGGCCAGGTGCATTATGGGTGATAGGGTAATCTTGGTACGTTCACCACAGGAGAAATGCATTGAGACACTCTGATCAGGCTCCATGGACAACAGCATTAAACTCTCATGCCTAAAACTCTCGTGAAAATATTCTCTGGGTTTATGGATGTTGTTATTGTGTTTGCATTTATTAAATTCCACGCATCTTAAACGTAGCAAGTAGCAAGAGATTATCTGAAATTTTGTTTTGGCAACTTTTCAAGGTCTCTACTGCCATCTACTGGCCAGTAGTGTTCATGGCAGTATTTAAACTGAAGCTGGGCAGACACTATGATATTTTCTATCACTGTACTCGGTTCCAGCTCAAACTGTACCACAAAACTGCACGGTGTAAACGTTCAGAGCGCACGATTTATGTTCTCATACACATTGTACGTTGAAAAACCACATGTCGGACTCGTGTTTCCAGAAGCAAAACATAAACAGAAGCTTTTTTTTTTCAAACTTAATGTACAAAAACTCTCAATGGGAGACATCGAAGTTTAAAAAAAACATTACAAGACAGGTCTGTGGTGTTTGGACAGACACAGTGCGAGAGGTTGGATGCTTGTACGTAGCTCTTCAGCAGTGGGATACCCTCACTACAGCCGACCAGAATATCAAACAGGTTTGATTTTCTTCTGACCATACGATCGCCGATCAGGAGGTGGTTGTGAGATGTTAAACACAGCTCGTTACTCCATGTATACTAAATGATGCAAGACGCGTGATTAACCTGAAACTCTGTGCGATCCAAAAAATTCTCGCACGAATGAAAAATCACCTGAAAAAGGGCCAAAACTCGCACTGGCACCAGTAGATCATGGCAGTGTTCTATTTATTTTGACACCGGTTATATCAGAAGGTTATCTAATTACAACTTGGCTTGTTGTTTTTTTTTTTTTTTTTGAAAATGCCTTTTTTTACAAATAAAAAATGGCATATTTTACAAAAGCACATTTATCTGTAAACACTAACACACGACCCACCTCACATTAACGTGTTGGTCTACATAGAATGAATCAGCCAATCAGTGTTAGTGGAAACACATTTTACCCAGAATGCCATCTGTCTGTGTTTGTTAAAAAACTTCAGAATTAGTGCATTATTCAACATTAAAAGATATATGTTATATCTTAACTTTGCACAAATGACAGAACTGACATTAATGGAGTTATTCTATCAGTATTCATTTTATTTATACACTCAGCACTGCTTTATTTTCCAAGACCTCGGCCTGACGGCAGCGTTATGATTGAGTAGAGAGTTGAGCTTTATGGCTCCTCTCTGTTGTTTCTGTGCTAGAAGCCATGTAGTAAACTGGAGCTTCCAGTAGGGGGCAGTATGCTCAAAGACAGAAGTGCTGACTCATTGTTTGGGTCGTGGTGTTAAAAGTCAAAATCAGCTTGTTAGTAGTTGTAAGTGTACCAGAAACAATACTGGAATTTATTGGTTATCTGTAACTTCCGATATATTTTTGGGTGGTTTTTATCATTTTAGCTTTATCAAAGATAACATTTCGGTTATCTGATTATGTGTTATCAAAGTTAATTTTTTTGGTTATCTGTGCCCACGACTGTCTGTTCTTATCTTGTGTGATCTTACAGATGTCATTTTGAATATATACATATATTTACAGTTATATAACAATTAATTAAACAGGATGAGATCAACAGAATGAGCCTGCACACCTGGGAAGGAACAAAGCAGGACGTGTGTGTGTGTGTGTGTGTGTGTGTGTGTGTGTGTGTGTGTGTGTGTGTGTGTGTGTGTGTGTGTGTGTGTGTGTGTGTGTGTGTGTGTGTGTGTGTGTGTGTGTGTGTGTGTGTGTGTGTGTGTGTGTGTACTTGATTGATATTGTGGTGTGTCAAGCCTGCAGGGTGTGCACCCGCTGCTTTATGAGGTATGATTTATGTTGAATTTTCAAAATAAAACTGTTTCACAGTTTGATTGACAGCAGACTGACTCCAGCTCCCACAGGTCAAAATTCATTCTGGACTTAGTTTGGCTGCAAGACACATGGTTCCCTCCCTGTCAGTGGATGGAGGTTATATTGATTCTAAACATATCAGTTTGTTCTTTATAGGGATCATTCTCGTGATGTCATGAATCTGGTCACGTGGGTTTGTTGACTTCCACGGTTGGCAAAACGCCATAGCGCAACAACATTGTTTACAGGTGTGGCAGGGTTGCTGCGTTCGATTGTTTCCTGATGGGTTCAGGGACACGGTTCCTGAGACATCTTGATCAGGAACCAAAAAGATCTGCATGAATTACTGCAATTTAACACAAGAACTGGGTGCTGTTGGCTCAGTCCTGTTTGTGGTTCCACTTCCTGACGGGTTGTGAGTACATTTAAATCATCAGAAATATCAAAGGAATAATTTCTTATTTTAATTTGGTACGTCAGTTCAAATTCCTCAGTTTCCACCCAACAGTCATTTATTTACATCCATTCTCCACAGTCTTGAGTGGGTCTGTGGTTGTTCTGACCACACCAGAGGACATATACAGATGAAAACACCTTTTAGGGCCCTTCACAAATAACACAAAAGACACAGAAACCAGAAGAAAATCTGTGAACCAAAAACAAAATGGGGAACAGCAAAACATTCCACCTGCCATCGGGAGGGAGTGACCCACTGCAAATGTGATCTTTGTTTTAATTATTACAATGTGGGGAAACTATTATTACAATGGGGCGTGCCATGGGGTGATTTCCTGCATGGCACCATATTCAGCAGCATTGCAGTGCGCTGACACGGCGGTCAGCTGAAACAATATGCATTTTAATTTATTTCCACGTGAGGGCAGCACGTTGACGTCTGCGCTTCACAGTACAGATATGTGAGGTTGTATCCTACGTTCCATACGTACATCCGTACGTTTGCGGCAGCTCTGATTTTTCATGAATGGCATGTAATTCCTCCTTCATGTGCGAGTCAGCTTCAGTCGGGTTATGTGTGAAGGGGCCCTATCTGATAAGAATCACTGAGATTATTGGACATTATGTACTGTGAGGCAGTCAGGGACGTGTTATTTAACAGATTCTATTTTGCAGTGATTGTGCACTCTGAGAGCACCCAGATAACCTCAGAATGGGGTCAGAACAAAGACGCACACAGTGTGACTGATGTTCTTATGATGTATCATGTGTTGATGTCCTTTGCGTTACAAAAGTACATGTACACACACAGTTGGGACGTATAAAATGTAAATAAAACAGAATACAATGATTTTCAAATCCTCTTCAACTTATATTCAATTGAATACACCACAAAGACAAGATATTTAATGTTCAAACTGATAAACTTTATTGTTTTTGTGCAAATTGATTTTCTCATGAGTGTTTTTGGTTTTGTTTGCATTCATCTCATATTATTTAAGTGGGTCCTGTCTTGGTCTTAGGTTATGGTTTGTCTTGGTTCTGCTGCCCCCTTCTGTTTAGTTTTGGTTATCACATGGATGTTCTGATTCCTCCAGCTGCAGTTCTTCCCAGGTGCTACTCATTTAGCCAGTTTATTGAAACCTCCTCAGTTTGTTCTTCCTTGGAGGCCCGTTGTTTGTTTGTCTTTGTGCATGAGAGGTGGTGTGTATTATGCTGGTTTTTGTTGTGGATTTTTTTTTGTAGTATTTTCTTGTCAGGTTTTGTGTGCAGTTGATTCCTTTGGACTTTAGTATTTTGGTCATTTGTTTTCACTCCTGTAGCCCCTGGGTTTTTTTCCCCTCACTCTGTGCTCAGAGTTGAATTGTATTTTTGGTTAAACTTTCCCCACCCCTGTTGCATTTTGGATTCCACACCCCTGTGGGGGTAAGATTGTATTTTTGTTATATCCTTCCCCTCACGTGTTTTTGTGTATACTGGACACTATTTAATTATTAAATCTTGGCTGTTTTTGGAACTTACTTCTTGGGTTTGTCTGTCCTTGCATATTGGGATTCTACTCTGCCTAGTCCTGGCTCCAAACCTTAACACAGACAGCAAGCACAATAAACAGAAGCAACATATTTTGTGTCAGCAGACCCAAGGATCCTCTGAGAAGGAAGAACCTTCTCCTTCAGGAAACAGAATGAGCCATCGTCCCCAACACGATGGTACCACAGGACTTTAACGTGGCCACTTACACAGAACTGGTACTGTCAAATCGCTTCCTGAACTTTTTCGGATATAATTCACCACATGAGACCCACTCTAGGTTAAACCTGTTCGCACGTAAAGGTCAGCCACTTACAATTACATTGTGTTTCCTGCTTTACACATGTTGATGAACCACACCTGCATATGGTAAACACATAAATGTCCACCACTCAAGGTTACACCGCTCTCCTCGCCGGACATGTTAATGAGCCAAGACGCACATCTCCTCCTTTCCTGGCAGGTCCCCTGAAGGGCGATGTTCTAATGACTGTTTCCAAAGATGTCTTGATAATGTGTATGCAAACTTTGATCACTCACTGCATTGTGCCAAGCGCAGACAACTGTCCGCACCTTCCACTGCCAAGCCCTCTGTGGGGTAGGAAGCCGGGCTGAGCCTTACATTAACACATTACACAGTTTGTGTGCCTGGAAAGTTTTCAGTTTTGTGTGAATGGGTGATTCTTAGACTATGGGCACTTATTATGTCCTTTGATCATATTGTATGAAAAACAGAAAAAAGGGGAAATTTCACACTTTTATAGTTATCTTTACAATGAAAGTGTGTTAAGAAATTTGTTCTAGTAGTCTATGATGACTTTTTCACCTTTTTTCAGCATCATTATATGCAAATATTGCCGTTTTGTGCTTGTCCCACACCCAGACTTTTGATCTTCAATGTTAAAAATGAATGGTAAAGAAACATTTTTTTGTAATGTTTTAAAATATCAGTAAAATAATCAAAACATAATTGGGGTATTCAATGTCATACAACTGTTGTGATTTTTTTTTTAAACAAAATGTAGTTGTCCCACACTATTGCCGTAATTTCCACCACAACACTAATGTCCCTTTAAACAGTTTGTATGAAAGATTGTTTGGGTAGTTTCTATGGAGATAAACAGTGACATCAGAGCACATGTATATAGCGCCAAATCACAACAAACAGTTGCCCCAAGGCGCTTTTTATTGTAAGGCAATGGTGTGGTGGAAATTACATTTACAAGGCCAGTAGTGCCCGTAGTTAAAGAATCACCCGAATACAGGACATGCCATGTGTGTTAGACTGTCGAAATCGTCTCTCCTCATTTTGTCTGACTCAGTTTCTACACTGGTATCTATTTACATGTATTCTTGCCAACCGTGTCAAAACGCATGTGAATAATATCACGTTTGTAAACAAGACATATCCCTATTGTTTCAAGAAATACATCCTCTATTTCATATTTTATTCATATTTAGGGAGTAACCCTGTTGTGTCTGATTTGTAGATGTTCATGCTGGATTTTGTGACTGTAAAATTCAGCATGAACATCTGCAAATCATCAGACACAAGGGAGTTATTCCCATTATAATCCAATTCCAACGTTTGCACGGATCTGTGAAAAGCTACATCTTAATTTGCATAATAATATAGTTTGATAAAACTGTTACGCAGACAAAGGGTGTGGTCAGCTCGTCAAAGCTTACTGTAGTAACAGCGTCTTGGTGCCAAACTGGAAATTCTGTGAGCAGAATCCACATCAATGCTTTCGTGTGGTATCTTAAATTCATCCATTTTGGCATCGTCGTCACTCTGCCAAGTTTCTCTCGCACTCAGCTGACAGTGCCATTACTGACATCTGTGTAGCAATGCGCATGGTCAGGGCGCAGAGTAATACATCAAATGTGAAAGTTTTAATATTTTGCCACCGTCAACGCGATATTTTATGGTCTGAACTCTCACACGATTAACCAATCAGATTTGCGGAACAAATGTAATTAGATTAGAATGTGGGATTTATGCTCGTGTTAGGCCCTGTCTGCTTTTACATTTATGAAGCAGCTCCCTCCTCATCCACAGACAGATCAGGACCGAGAGGTGGGCAGATCTTGTTCCAGGGACCTGGCCCACCATTTTGCCTCAGAGCCGCACACCAAATAAAGAGGAAATTTACAGCCGCCTCAGGCTTTATTGGCTCTGTTTCCCCGGAGAAAAGTCCATCCTCCTCCACGGACCTCCAGGAATTTCTCCAGCAGGGAGTCCCTATTGGTGGGAAACGGCTCCTCCAGCACATGACTACAGCGCACAAAACACCAGACAGGCTCAAAATAAGAACCTCACACGTGATGTCCAAAATAGTCAAAGAGCTGCAGCTCAGAAACATCTGTCAGTAAAACAAACATGTGAACATCAGTCAGGCTTCACGTGTTGACAGCAACAAGGACGGTGTCAAAAATTACCACAAAAAAAAAAGCAATGCTGTGAAAAAAGAGCACGTTTTGTCCTTCATGTGGAAGGTCAGAGCTTTTATTCCTTTATTTGGCTTTAGAAGCGCCTGCGTTCTTCTGGACGAGGACTCGGTGAGGTTCTGGAAACGCGCTGACTCTGGTGTTCGCCTCCTCTCACTCTACATTCTAAAACCAAAGCCACAGAAAAAAATCATGCCATCTATGAATTATCAGTGCCACAAAATCAGCCACAAGGTGGCGCCTGGGAGTTTGTGAACACTTATCACACCTCAATGTTGGAATTGCATAATAATAATAAAATCAGGCTTCTTTATGCAACACTTTGAAAAATTAACTTTTGCAACTTTTGCATTTTGAATCATCAGTTACACAATGAATTTATTGATTGTGCAGCTGTTTTACTTCAGATTTTGCACAGCTCTTATTTATTTATCTATTCATTCTTAACTTGTTTCTGCCTGCTATGATGGTTCTTTGTATAGTATTTATTTATTTATTTATTTGCTCTTATCCTCATCTTTTAGGATGAAGTACTGTTGTCACTGTGGTTTTAATTGTGTGTGTGTGTGTGTGTGTGTGTGTGTGTGTGTGTGTGTGTGTGTGTGTGTGTGTGTGTGTGTGTGTGTGTGTGTGTGTGTGTGTGTGTGTGTGTGTGTGTGTGTGTGTGTGTGTGTGTGTGTGTGTAAGAAGCTGACTCCACTGTAAACCAAATCTGCATTCAGGTGTAAATAAAGTCACCTTGACCTTGACAGCCTCAGAGCAGGATTTTCATACCACACATCAAATCTCCCATGTGCCTTCTAGCAAACTGCAGCTGAACTTTTAAGTCTCTTCTTAAGAAAAGTCTCCTCGACACCACATGAAGCTGTGGTACTGGTGATGTAAAGTGGTACAGAATATAGATTTAGAGAGTTTTGTTGTTTTTGTTGTTAATGGCACAGTGGCGTAGCGGTTTGCACTCACAGCATGAAGGTCCTGAGTTTGATTCCCAACTGTGTCCTTTCTGTGTGGAGTTTGCATGTTCTCCCCATGTTTGTGTGGGTTCCCCCTGGATGCTCCGGCTTCGTCCCACATCCAGAAACATGCAGGTTAGATGGACTGGAAACTTTAAATTGTCCGTAGGTGTGAGGGTGTTTGTGTGTCTGTATGTGTCCCTGAGACAGACTAGCGTCCTGTCCAGAGTGAACCTGCCTTGTGCCCTATAACTGCTGGGATCAGCTCCAGCAGCCCCAGGCCC
Source organism: Thalassophryne amazonica (assembly GCF_902500255.1). Taxonomy (NCBI): domain Eukaryota; kingdom Metazoa; phylum Chordata; class Actinopteri; order Batrachoidiformes; family Batrachoididae; genus Thalassophryne; species Thalassophryne amazonica. Next base: position 146,978,040 of record NC_047105.1, read on the forward strand.
CCCCCCATGACCCCTAAGTGGGTATAGAAAATGAATGAATTTCTCTCAGGGTTTAATGATTGAAGAGCAAACATCATTAAGGGCCCCCTCACACAGAACACCATTGAAGCCGAGTGGCGCACCAAGGAGGAATCGCATCGCCACTCGCGAATAATCGCAGCCCAATCAAACGCCTCGTACAGCTGTCGCCACAACCATTCGCACACACTAGTGGCCAAAAGACTGTGAGTGCCCACTTGAACCCTCTCCCGGCAGTTGTCGGCCAAATTCCAGTTTCCACACACGAGCATCTAACACCACTCACTGGACAATTGGAAAAGGCGAGGCTATTCACAATCCCGGTACAAGAGTAGACAGCAGATGACCACATTCGAGCTGTCTGTGAAAATTGTCTGTGTCCCACAGTTACATGGGTGTGACTGTGCCGAACCCCCCCAACACATGTGGCGTGGATGTGTATCATGCCCTGCCCACTCCCCCTGGACACATGTGGCCTGCGTGTGTGTTGCACCACCCCGCGACACGTGGCGTGTGGGGGGGCACACTTGCATGACATGCTGATAATTATGTATAGATAAGATCACATGGGGACCAGCCATGTCTGAGCGTCCACGACACAGCAAGATGCCTCTCAGCTGGTCGCCGGCCAGTCACTCAGTGACAGCTGGAAATGATGCTCAGTGCACACAACATGTTACATTAAAAACAGAGAAACCACAGCCAGGACAAGTATATAAATAAATACTACAATAACTGCATACATAATTACATAAGAAATAACTAAAATAAATAATCACAGTACACAGAAACAGAGAGTGACACTTTGTTCTGTAAGCTCATCAAAAAAGTGAGTGTGTCTGCGGGAGCCGCTACTGTTCAGATCTCTGGACCTGTGAGTCACAGCTGGAGAACACGTACCATGTTATAAAGGACATGATCGTACAACGCTCCACAGTGGGGCACGTGTGTGTGCTTGCTGTCCTCACGTGGAAATACATAAAAACACATATTGCCTTTGCCATGGGCTGGAGCGAGCGCGCACATCGGCAGGCTGTGCCAGGTGAAAAGGACCATCTGATTGTGTGTACAATCAGCTGGCAATCTGAATGTCACATCACCCACATGAGCTATGGTCCACATGAAATGGTGTCTGTCCTTTGTTGCTGCTCACTGGACACGCGGGGCTGGTCACACACATGAGTGGGGCCAACTGGACACAGGGTCTGCAGATGTGGACATGATAAGAGCGCACTGTTTCATTCATTTCATTTGTCTGTGACCATGGGTCGTATACAGAGGAACAGAAGTATCATACTTGTATTGTCCGTTCCATAAGAGGGATTAAATATTAAAAATTGTGGTGTTGTTATGGTGTGTGGTTTTTATCCCCCCCACAGCAATGGCACAATGTGGTGCTACACGTTCCAGCTGCTCGCACTGTGCATGAGCATGCACGAAACCATCGCCGCAGTATTGTTCACATGTGTCTAGATCTTTCTCTTCTAAGTCCCTGTTAGTAAATGATATAATAATTGATCAACATATTGATTTATTCTGCCTTACAGAAACCTGGTTACAGCAGGATGAATATGTTAGTTTAAATGAGTCAACACCCCCGAGTCACACTAACTGCCAGAATGCTAGTAGCACGGGCCGAGGTGGAGGATTAGCAGCAATCTTCCACTCCAGCTTATTAATTAATCAAAAACCCAGACAGAGCTTTAATTCATTTGAAAGCTTGACTCTTAGTCTTGTCCATCCAAATTGGAAGTCCCAAAAACCAGTTTTATTTGTTATTATCTATCGTCCACCTGGTCGTTACTGTGAGTTTCTTTGTGATTTTTCAGAGCTTTTGTCTGACTTAGTGCTTAGCTCAGATAAGATAATTATAGTGGGCAATTTTAACATCCACACAGATGCTGAGAATGACAGCCTCAACACTGCATTTAATCTATTGTTAGACTCGATTGGCTTTGCTCAAAAGGTAAATGAGTCCACCCACCACTTTAATCATACCTTAGATCTTGTTCTGACTTATGGTCTGGAAATTGAAGACTTAACAGTATTCCCTGAAAACCCCCTTCTGTCTGATCATTTCTTAATAACATTTACATTTACTCTGATGGACTACCCAGCAGTGGGGAATAAGTTTCATTACAGTAGAAGTCTTTCAGAAAGTGCTGTAACTAGGTTTAAGGATATGATTCCTTCTTTATGTTCTCCAGTGCCATATACCAACACAGGGCAGAGTAGCTACCTAAAATCTGTGAGTGAGATAGATTATCTCGTCAATAGTTTTATATCATCACTGAGAACAACTTTGGATGCTGTAGCTGCTCTGAAAAAGAGAGCCTTAAATCAGAAGTGCCTGACTCCGTGGTATAACTCACAAACTCGCAGCTTAAAACAGATAACCCGTAAGTTGGAGAGGAAATGGCGTCTCACTAATTTAGAAGATCTTCACTTAGCCTGGAAAAAGAGTCTGTTGTTCTATAAAAAAAGCCCTCCATAAAGCTAGGACATCTTACTACTCATCATTAATTGAAGAAAATAAGAACAACCCCAGGTTTCTTTTCAGCACTGTAGCCAGGCTGACAAAGAGTCAGAGCTCTATTGAGCCGAGTATTCCTTTAACTTTAACTAGTAATGACTTCATGACTTTCTTTGCTAATAAAATTTTAACTATTAGAGAAAAAATTACTCATAACCATCCCAAAGACATATCGTTCTCTTTGGCTGCTTTTATACATGCTTCCCTTAGGCAGTATTATTAGACAGCATTGCTTAAATTTTCATTGTTACACAGATGATAGCCAGCTTTAACTATCCATGAAGCCAGAGGACACACACCAATTAGCTAAACTGCAGGATTGTCTTACAGACATAAAGACATGGATGACCTCTAATTTCCTGCTTTTAAACTCAGATAAAACTGAAGTTATTGTACTTGGCCCCACAAATCTTAGAAACATGGTGTCTAACCAGATCCTTACTCTGGATGGCATTACCCTAACCTCTAGTAATACTGTGAGAAATCTTGGAGTCATTTTTAATCAGGATATGTCATTCAATGCGCATATTAAACAAATATGTAGGACTGCTTTTTTGCATTTGCGCAATATCTCTAAAATTAGAAAGGTCTTGTCTCAGAGTGATGCTGAAAAACTAATTCATGCATTTATTTCCTCTAGGCTGGACTATTGTAATTCATTATTATCAGGTTATCCTAAAAGTCCTCTGAAAAGCCTTCAGTTAATTCAAAATGCTGCAGCTAGAGTACTAACGGGGACTAGAAGGAGAGAGCATATCTCACCCATATTGGCCTCTCTTCATTGGCTTCCTGTTAATTCTAGAATAGAATTTAAAATTCATCTTCTTACTTATAAGGTTTTGAATAATCAGGTCCCATCTTATCTTAGGGACCTCATAGTACCATATCACCCCAATAGAGCGCTTCGCTCTCAGACTGCAGGCTTACTTGTAGTTCCTAGGGTTTGTAAGAGTAGAATGGGAGGCAGAGCCTTCAGCTTTCAGGCTCCTCTCCTGTGGAACCAGCTCCCAATTCAGATTAGGGAGACAGACACCCTCTCTACTTTTAAGATTAGGCTTAAAACTTTCCTTTTTGCTAAAGGTTATAGTTAGGGCTGGATCAGGTGACCCTGAACCATCCCTTAGTTATGCTGCTATAGACTTAGACTGCTGGGGGGTTCCCATGATGCACTGAGTGTTTCTCTTTTTGCTCTGTATGCACCACTCTGCATTTAATCATTAGTGATTGATCTCTGCTCCCCTCCACAGCATGTTTGAATTTATTTGTGGTCTTCTCTAATCCACACAGTCATAATGATACATACAGGCTCTCATATATACATACACCCCCACTAGTAATTGGTTCAATCTCCCACACCAAGCTGCACCTTGGTAGAGTTCATTTAAATTAGTTGGTTTCCTTTTAAGTGTCGTCCACAAACTTTCAATCATGTTCAGGTTGAGGCTTTGTGAAAGTTGTTCCAGAAGTTTAATGTTCGCCTGCTTGGGATCACTGTCCTGTTGGAAAACACAGTTGTGGCCATGTTTCAACCATCCAGCTGTTGATTTGAAGTAATGTTGCAGAATTTGGAGGTCGTCCTCTTCTTCATTATTCCACCTACTCTGTGCACCAGCACCACTGGCAGCAAAACAGTCCCAGAGCCTGATGGTACCACCAGCAGGCCTGACAGCTGGTACAGTGTTCTCAGGTTTGAAGCCTCACCTTTACTCCTCCAAACATACCTCTTGTCACTGTGGACAAATAACTCAATCTTTGTCTCGTCTGACCATCAAAAGTTTCTCCAGAAGACACTTGTCTTGTCCATGTGAGCAGCTGCAAATTTCAGTTTGGTTTGAAGGTGTTGATTTTGGGGCAGGAGCTTCTTTCTTGGTCGGCACTCTCTCAGTCCATGGAGATGGAGAACTTGTTTCTCTGTGGACAGTGACACTGGTGTTCCGGCAGGTTCCAGTTCATGGAAGACCTGAACCTTAGTGGTTCCTGAGTTGCTCTTGAACATCCAAACCAACTTCCTCTCATCTGAGGATGACAGTTTGGGTCTTCACTCAGACCTTGATAAAGTGGTGACACTCTGACCAACTTGTACAGTTTTGTACAGTTGTTTGAACTGATGATCTCAGAATCTGTAGTTTTGGCTCCAAGAGACCTTCCCAACTTGTGTAAATCTGCAGTTCTCCTCCTTAGATCTTCACTGAGTTCCATGGACGTCCCCGTTGTTCTGAGTATCGGTCCGTCCAGTGAGTGCTGTCAAACATGTCCTTCTTATGCTGGCAAAGACAAACTACCAGTCATAGTCAGTCATGATCACTAACGAGGAGTTAATAGACGTCGTCATATTAAAGGACACTGCAGAACCTTCAGCACCACCAATTAAAAGATTTAAGTGAATATATGTGTATATAGTTTAACCTTTTATGTATAATTTTGACTCTGTGTGGGTTTGAGAAGATTGTTTTTAGTCTTTCATGATGTTTGCTGTTCAATCATTAAACTCTGACAAAAGAACAGTTCAAAGACATCATGAAAAGACCAAAATTACGGAGTGACAGACTCATTCAAGGTGGAGGTGGGATTACACCAAGGATCAGCTCTGAGCTCTTTCTTGTTTGCAGTGGTGATGAACAGGTTGACAGATGAGATCAGACAGGAGTCCCCATGGACTATGATGTTTGCAGATGACATTGTGATCTGTAGTGAGAGTAGAGAGCAAGTTGAATCTAGTCTGGAGAGGTGGAGATATGCTTTGGAGAGAATGGGAATGAAAGTCAGTAGACGCAAGACTGAGTACATGTGTGTGAATGAGAGGGAGCCCAGTGGAATAGTGCAGTTACAAGAAGTAGAAGTGGTGAAAGTAGATGAGTTTAAATGCTTGTGGTCAACTGTCCAAAGTAATGGAGAGTGTGGTAGAGAGGTGAAGAAGAGAGTGCAGGCAGGGTGGAGTGGGTGGAGAAAGGTGGCAGGAGTGATTTGTGACCGACGAATGTCAGCAAGAGTGAAGGAGAAAGTTTACAAGACAGTAGTGAGACCAGCTATGTTGTATGGTTTAGAGACAGTAGCACTAACAAAAAGACAGGAGGCAGAGCTGGAGGTGGCAGAACTGAAGATGTTGAGATTCTCTTTGGGAGTGACAAGAATGGACAAGATTAGGAATGAACATATCAGAGGGACAGCCCAGGTGGGATGGTTTGGAGACAAAGTCAGAGAGGTGAGACTGAGATGGTTTGGACATGTGCAGAGGAGGGACCCAGGGTATATAGGGAGAAGGATGCTGAGGATGGAGCCACCAGGCAGCAGGAGAAGAGGGAGGACAAAGAGGAGGTTTATGGATGTGCTGAGGGAGGACATGCAGGTGGTTGGTGTGACAGAGAAAGATACAGAGGACAGGGTGAGATGGAAATGATTGATCTGCTGTGGTGCCCCCTAACGGGAACAGCCGAAAGACAAAGAAGAAGAAGATTAAAAGACCAAAATTACCATGAAGAGTGGATGAAAACGTCTGACTACAGCTGTATGTACGTATATTCAGTCAAAATTACTCTTGTGTTCAAGGGTGATTCTTTAACTACAGGCACTACTGGCCTTGTAAATGTAATTTCCACCACACCATTGCCTTACAATATAAAGCGCCTTGGGGCAACTGTTTGTTTTGATTTGGCGCTATATACATGTGCTCTGATGTCACTGTTTATCTCCATAGAAACTACCCAAACAATCTTTCATACCAACTGTTTAAAGGGACATTAGTGTTGTGGTGGAAATTACGGCAATAGTGTGGGACAACTACATTTTGTTTAAAAAAAAATCACAACAGTTGTATGACATTGAATACCCCAATTATGTTTTGATTATTTTACTGATATTTTAAAACATTACAAAAAAATGTTTCTTTACCATTCATTTTTATCATTGAAGATCAAAAGTCTGGGTGTGGGACAAGCACAAAACGGCAATATTTGCATATAATGATGCTGAAAAAAGGTGAAAAAGTCATCATAGACTACTAGAACAAATTTCTTAACACACTTTCATTGTAAAGATAACTATAAAAGTGTGAAATTTCCCCTTTTTTCTGTTTTTCATACAATATGATCAAAGGACATAATAAGTGCCCGTAGTCTAAGAATCACCCTCAAATGGATCAACTTCCAAACCTAGAAACGTCCTTTGTCTAGGATCCTCCAATATAAGGTCACTGCCCCCCAGTTGCCCCCTAACCTTTATTAAAACTCTACTCATAAAAACAATTGACCACTATGTCCACAAGTTCCTCAAAGCATTGAAACAAAGTTAAATTGACCAAAACTGAATAAGTGTATATACAGTGTATCCAGAAAGTATTCACAGCGCTTCACTTTTTCTGCATTTTATGTTACAGCCTTATTCAAAAATGGAGGAAATTCATGTTTTTCTCCTCAGGATTCTGCACACAATACCCCATAATGACAATGTAAAAAAAGATTTTATTTAGAGATTTTTGCTAATTTGTTAAAAGTAAAAAAAACCACATGTACATAAGTATTCACACCGTTTGCCACGAAGCTCAAAATTGACCTCAGGTGCCTCCTGTTTCCACTGATCATCCTTGAGATGTTTCTACAGTTAAACTAAGACATTAGGAAAAAAATTCACCCCTGTACAGTTAGGAGGAAACTGACTATAGAGACCAAAGCTGTTTTTTGGACCAGGCTGTAAACATGTTTATTTTGTGCTCTAAAGCTGGACATTTTAACGTGGAGTTAAATGGGAACCTGCTCATTTTTGGAGCCAGCCTCAAGTGGCCAGTCAAGGAACTGTAACTTTTTTCTGTTCCGGTTGAAGCTTCATCTGAGGCCACTGAAGATGATCGCATGGTCATACCTTCATTATTCTCAGTTACTGCACATTCTGTAAATCTTGTTTGGTATCTCGTGTTCTGTCTGGTTTGAACGACTGTAGCAGCTTCCTACTTGCTCATGAGGTGGACAAGGTCTTGATCTTAGTCCCTACAGTCCCTTAGGCTGAGATTTGGAGTTATACGAGGTCTGTCCAAAAGTAACGGACCTTTTTATTTTTTTCAAAAACTATATGGATTTGAATCACGTGTGATTGCATCAGCCAAGTTTGAACCTTCGTGCGCATGCGTGAGTTTTTTCACGCCTGTCGGTTGCTTCATTCGCCTGTGGGCAGGCTTTTAGAGAGCACTGGTCCACCCCCCTCTTCGGATTTTTATTGTCAGGGAAATGTCTGAATGATTTGGAGCTTTGCTGCATCAAATTTTTCCAGAAACTGTGAGAGACAGCCAGGTGGACACCATTCGGAAAATTCAGATGGCTTTCAGGGAAGATTTTATGGGGATTAAACAGATTGAGGAGTGTTACAGCCGGTTTAAAGACCGCCCACAGCGGCTGAGAGCGTGCCGCGTTCCAAGCGGCGATCGACAGGCTGAAACGACCAGATCATTTCCAAACTGAACGCTGTGTTGATCCAGGACGTCGTCTGACTACCAGAGAAATGGCAGAAGATGTGGACATCAAGACTTTTTCGGCACATTCCACTGTTACAGGAGTTTTTGTCATGGAAAGAGGAGCAGAGGAATGCGCCACTGTGCCGCGAATGGCGCGGGACAAAAGCACCTCTGTGTTGGTCTCACAGGACGGCTTTCAGATGGCTTTCGGTGGCTTTTCAGTTGTGTGACTATCCGAGAAATTGTGGATTAGCTGGACATGCCAGAACATGTCCTGTGAGGCTTCATGTTGCTTTGCGCCATGCGGCTCCGTCCTGACGCGTGAATTCCTGTGGTTTTGTCCCGCGCCATTCGCGGCACGGTTGCGCATTCCTCCGCTCCTCTTTCCATGAAAAAAAACTCCTGTAACAGTGGAATCAGTCTTGACTCTTGAGACAGAAGTCAGACTACCAGAGCAAGAATTTTAGCTGAGGAAGCTTCTGCGATTTGAAGCGAAACGTCCTCACATCAAGCAACCCAGTCCAGTCGAAGATTCAAGCTTCTCTACTATGGAAACCACCTGGACAACTGAGAGCCTACACAGAAATATCAGGTCCGAACCCTAATCCTGGCTGTCGGTTGTCTCTGGTCTCGGGTATCTTGTGACTGATCATCAAATCAAATCAGTGAGACTGCGCAGTCAGCTGAGATGGGTCATGTTGGACAGACTGTTTCTCGTTGCTTCTCTTTCGTACCAGAGGATTCTTGAGTGTCGTTAGAATGTGTTAAATAAGTACTGACGGTATTTTCTGCAGTATGTTACTGTTGTTTCTTTTTTATTTATTTTTCTTTTTACTAGTTTTGGAGGTCCTGCAATTTACACTCTGGTGTGACTTATAAATAATAATTTTAAATCACAAATTTATTATTATTATTATTATTATTATTATTATTAATTATTTGCACAGGATTTTCCCAGGAATGAAAGAACAAAACAAAATCAGCTCGAATAATGAAAATATGCTGCAACAACATGCAAAAATCCCAAATTAAAGAGCTGATCATAATTAAAGGGACCCACGCTTTCATGGTAGGATTTCCAAAGCTGTGGGCCGGCAGTCTGTGTCCACCTGAAGATTCCTTTTGTACAAATTTTCCATATCATCCAATATGTTGTCCAAAGCGCATTTATTTGTCCATTTTCCTTATTCCTTATGTTCAGTAACAGCACACGCTGTGGCGTGCACATGTGGTACTGAGGTCCTGTCCACTGTTAAACTTGCCTCCGGGGAAATGCTGTTACAGTGAGTTCCACGTGCAAAAAAAGGTGCTGCTTATACTCCAAATAATGCAGTCCTAAAGGAGACCCAGATGAGCCAGGTTTCTTGTGTTTTGAGGGAACGTTACCTCCAGCCCCATGGCCACGAGTGTGACCCAGCACACAGCAGCCAAGGACATCAAGAACTGTAAATGGACAAGGTCATGTGAAGACCGGGGAGGAGAGGACCTGGCCACACGACATGTCAGCTCTGTGGTGCACTGTGACCTGCTTCTAGACCTGAACAGTTCCCAGACCTGACCTGCTTCTAGACCTGAACAGTTCCCAGACCTGACCTGCTTCCAGACCTGACCAGCTCCTAGACGTGACCTGCTTCCCGACGTGACCCTTCAGTTTTCATTCTTACCATTTATTTATATTACTGTTACTGTGACACATTTATTTATTGTCTATACCCTCTTTCTTCACTGTGTGAGAGGCAGATCCACCTTGCACAGGTGACCAGTCCATCACAAAACCACATAGAGACAAACACATTCACACCTACAGACTCAGACACCTTTATGAGTTTTTTAACAGTCAATTTAAAGTCTCCAATTCCCCAAACCTGCATGTCTTTGGATGTGGGAGGAAGCTGCAGCATCTGGAGGGAGCCCATGTAATACACACGGGGAGAACATGCCAACTCCACACAGAAAGGACACGTGGGAAGAGAACCTGGAACCTCTGGGATACATGTACAGTAATATGAGGACAACATGTCAGACTCTTCTAGTGTTGGACTGTAAAAAAAATGAGTAACTCATTGGGATCAGACTCATGACCTCCACATTCCTTCTTCCACAGTGTGAAGATGATTTGTATGTCGGGTTCCACGTCAGTTAACCTGGGCTGTGAGTGGGTGCTGGTGCAGTCCTAAGTCCTGAAACCTTACCGGTGTCGATGGCAGCACTCAGAGTCCACGAGCTGAGGAGGACCAGCAACCTGAACCCACCGTACCAACTGCTACTGGCATCCAACGGTGTCATCCTGGATCACAGGGGCAGCCTCCGGTGAGGTCGGATTCTCAAGGCGATCTTAGTCCGGCTTCAGTCTCTGTGTCTGCAGGAGGAGTCCGGGGTCCAGCAGGATCTGGCTCTGAGCTGAAGGCCAGCCGTTATAAATACTGACTGCCCTTTTCTTTTGTCCATTCCACATCAGCCTCGCCTCCGATCTTTTCATTCATGTGGTCCACCATTTCCATGACAACGCTCTAACACTCAGTTTCAAACCCAGCAGGGAAACATGTTTCAGTGGCCGGGATTTAACCGTGAAGAAAACATTTAATGTTAACTCTGTGAAGGACACTGACATGTTCTTTTTTTTTTCCTCTTTCTTTTTAAATTTGCCTTCTTCAGACTCATTTCCATCATGAGTCACAGCCGGCCAGTGTCACATACCAGAACCCACCCCCCCAACCCCAACTCATTTAGGGGTAACAAGAAAAAAAAATGACAACAATGACAAGTCAAGACAGAGCCCACAACAAAAAAAAACACAGACAGTGAAGGAGGTGAGAACAGCAGCCAGTGAGTTAATCTGAACGGATTAAATGTGAGTTCTGATAATCCGTCTGTGAAACCTGTTAATCTACAGTAAATCCGGAAAGTATTCACAGCATTTTTTCCACATTTTGTTGTTACAGCCTTATTCCAAAATGGGTGAAATTCTACACACAATACCCCCTAATGACAATGTGAATTTTTTTTTTTTTTAGATTTTTTCAAATTTATTAAAAATAAAAAAAAACTAAGAAATCAGATGTGCATAGGTATTCACAGCCTCAAAATTGAGCTCAGGTACATCCTGTTTCCACTGATCAGCCTTGAGATGTTTCTACAGCTTAACTGTATAGTCGGTCAAAATTACTCTCGTGTTCAAATGGATCAACTTTCAAACCTAGAAAGATGCTTCATCTAGGATTCTCCAATATAAGGTCACTGCCCCCTACTGAAGAAGCTTGCCCCAGCTGCCCCCTAACTTTTATGTTCTTAAAACTCTACTTATAAAAACAATTCACCACTACGTCCACAAGTTCCTCAAACCATTGAAACAAGAGTCAAACTGACCAAAACATAACTGTTAATATGGTGCATCCAGAAAGTAGTCACAGCGCTTCACTTTTTCCACAATTTGTTATGTTGCAGCCTTATTCCAAAATGGATGAAATAAAATTTTTTTTTCCTCAAAATTCTACACACAATACCCCAAAATGACAATGTGAAAAAAGGGTTTTTTTTTTTTGGTTTTTTTTTAAGTTTTGAAAATTTATTAAAAGTGGGGGAAAAAAACATAAATCGCACATCCATAAGTATTCACAGTTTTTGCCATGAAGCTCAAAATTGACCTCGGGTGCCTCCTGTTCCCACTGATCATCCTTGAGATGTTGCTACAGTTTAACTGGAGTCCTCCTGGGGTAAATTCAGTTGATTGGATTTATTTGGAAGACACACACCTGTCTCCATATAAGGTCTCACAGTTGACAGTCAGAGCATAAACCAAGCATGAGGTCAAAGGAATTGTCTGTAGACCTCAGAGACAGGATTGTCTGGAGGCACAAATCTGGGGAAGGGTACAGAAATATTTCTGCTGCTTTAAAGGTCCCAATGAGCACAGTGGCCTCCATCATCTGTAAATGGAAGACGTTCAGATCCACCAGGACTCTTCCTAGAGCTGGACGCCCATCTAAACTGAGTGATCAGAGGAGAAGGACCTTAGTCAGGGAGGTGACCAAGAACCCGATTGGTCACTCTATTAGAGCTCCAGCGTTCCTCTGTGGAGAGAGAACCTCCCAGAAGGACAACCATCTCTGCAGCAATCCACAAATCAGGCCTGTATGGTAGAGTGGCCAGACAGAAGTCACTCCTTAGTAAAAGACACATGGCAGGCCACTTAGATTTTGACAAAAGGCACCTCAAGGACTCTCAGACCAGGAGAAACAAAATTCTCTGGTCTGATGAGACAAAGATTGAACTCTTTGGTGTCGTGTTTGGAGGAAATCAAATCAAATCAATTTTATTTATATAGCACCAAATCACAACAAACAGTCGCCCCAAGGTGCTCCACATTGTAAGGCAAAGCCATACAATAATTACGGAAAAACCCCAACGGTCAAAACGACCTCCTGTGAGCAAGCACTTGGCGACAGTGGGAAGGAAAAACTCCCTTTTAACAGGAAGAAACCTCCAGCAGAATCAGGCTCAGGGAGGGGCAGTCTTCTGCTGGGACTGGTTGAGGCTGAGGGAGAGACCAGGCACCATCCCTGCAGTGAAGCATGGTGGTGATTTTCAGCAGCAGGAACTGGAAGACTAGTCAAGATTGAGGGAAAGATGAATGCAGCAATGTACAGAGACATCCTGAATGAAAACCTGCTCCAGAGCGCTCTTGACCTCAGACTAGGACAACGGCTCATCTTTCAGCAGGACAACGACCCTAAGCACACAGCCAAGATATCAAAGGAGTAGCTTCAGAACAACTCTGTGAATGTCCTTGAGTGGTCCAGCCAGGTGCACCAAGCTTGTGGCATCATATTCAAGAAGACTTGAGGCTGGAACTGCTGCGAAAGGTGCATCAACAAAGTATTGAGCAAAGGCTGTGAATAATTATGGTCACGTGATTTTTTTTTTTACTTTATTTAAAACAAATTTGCAAACCTTTCATAAAACTTTTTTTTTTCATGTTGTCCTTATGGAGTGTTGAGAAGAATTTTAAGGGAAAAATGAATTTACTCCATTTTGGAATAAGGCTGTAACATAAGAAAATGTGGAAAAAATGAAGCTCTGTGATACTTTCTCAGGGGTGGGTAATCATGTGCCATGAAGGGTCAAGACACTGCAGGTTTTCCTTGCTACCAATCATCTCAGCAGGTGATTTCATTAATGATCTGAGCATGTATCCACAAAGCAAGTCAAAGCCCTCTCAAAGAGCTCCTAACCAATCACAGCTGTCCCCTCCTCCTTGCTCAGAGGTGCTCTCAGACACCTTGAATCTTTCGTAACCAGCCGCCACCTCCTGTACAAGCTGGAAGAGTGAGACACTGACTCACTGATCCACCTCACCAGGAGCTACAGAGAGGATATCGGGATGTCATTCAGATTGGATAAGTGTGGCTGAATGGTGTCAAAAAGAGGGAAGGTGATCAGGACTGAGAGACTGGAGTTACCAGAAGGACATACAGGACAGCTACAAGTACATGGAAATCCCACAAACCATGATGAAGATGTACGAAGATCAGCCAAATACCTCCAGAAGGAAAGTGGTATAGGGGAGGATCTTCTAAAAAAGAAGACCTGAAAGTTCAGCTACAATTTGCCAGAAGGTACATCTGAGATGCAAGCGGAGATTTGATGTTATGGTGAAAGAAAATCCTGCTCTGTACCACTTCATCATGAAGTTGTATAACTGGGGATACAAAATGCAAAACATGCACTGTGCATAATTTCTCCAATCACAGCCACAGAAGCCTGTAACTTCTTCTGGGTTGTCTGGGTGTCTTGGTGGCTTTCCTCACTCTTCTTCTTGCAGTCACTCAGTTTTTGAGAACTGTCTACTCCACACAGATTTATCATAGAGTGTCATACTGTTTGTATTTCTACACAATTGATGCAAATAAAGTCCGGGACATATTCAGTGACTTGAAAATGTTCATGTATCCATCCCCTGACTTGTTTGAAGAAAACTGTATTATACCAAAGAGGCCCATTACTTATGCAACTCCTCATCTTGGCTTTTAAATTTTTTATTCATTTAGAAGAAGTTGTAGAGATTTGTTTTCAGTTTTAGTTTAAGGAATATAATTTTAGAAATTTTTATATTGAGAAGCCGCATTTACTTTTTGTATCTGAAATGGCATAAATAAATTAAAATGTGTGAAATACCAAGGGGCTGAATACTTTTGGGGGCCACCACTGATGTCAAAACACAAAACCTCCTCACAATGCACAGAGCTTTCCACACAAAATCCAGTACTGTGAGGCTCTATGAGCAACGGAAGGCAGGAGGGCGAGGATTGGTGTCAGAGCCACAATCCAGGATGAGATGAGGAGTATCCATGAGAAAGAGATCAGCTGCTACAAGAATGTCTCAGGCAGATGGTGATAAGGAACAGGAAGAGGCTGACATCAAGACCTATCAGTGGCTACAATGCTGACTTCAAGGACAGCACAGAGACTCTGATCATGGCAGCACAAGAACAAGCCCTAAACACCAATCAATCAATCAATCAATTTTATTTATATAACGCCAAATCACAACAAACAGTTGCCCCAAGGCGTTTTATATTGTAAGGCAAAAGCCATACAATAATTACGTAAAAACCCCAACGGTCAAAACGACCCCCTGTGAGCAAGCACTTGGCAACAGTGGGAAGGAAAAACTCCCTTTTAACAGGAAGAAACCTCCAGCAGAACCAGGCTCAGGGAGGGGCAGTCTTCTGCTGGGACTGGTTGGGGCTGAGGGAGAGAACCAGGAAAAAGACATGCTGTGGAGGGGAGCAGAGATCGATCACTAATGATTAAATGCAGAGTGGTGCATACAGAGCAAAAAGAGAAAGAAACCAGTGCATCATGGGAACCCCCCAGCAGTCTACGTCTATAGCAGCATAACTAAGGGATGGTTCAGGGTCACCTGATCCAGCCCTAACTATAAGCTTTAGCAAAAAGGAAAGTTTTAAGCCTAATCTTAAAAGTAGAGTGTTGTGTGGGCCGCTGAAGAGGAGGTACTGCTGGCCCACCACCACCAGAGGGCGCCCTGCCTGGAGTGCGGGCTCCAGGCACCAGAGGGCGCTGCCGCCGACGACGGCTGTCAGGGTGACAGCTGTCACCCATTACTGGACACAGCTGACTGCACTCAGGACGGAGGTATATCAGCAGGACAGCGTCTCCACCTCAGTGCCGAGATATCGCCTTGAGCCTAAGGTAATCTTCTCTGCAGCTTCTTTAAGTACAATCCTATAATACGTATTAAACCTTTCAGGACAGCTGACTACCGAAAGCCGAGTGATCGGATAAGTACTCACCTTCCTGCTTATTGTGACAAGAGGTGGAGGCGGCTTGCCCCTCTCATCTACTGGGTGCGGTCGCATCCCAACCTGTGTGTTTGTGTTCTTTCCCGCCAGCAGTACCGGATCCGACGAGCGAAGGCAGTGGCCACCTGGGAATTCGGGACTTGGCGGTTCCAGTACTTCTGGGTTTCGGTGGCAGAGGAAATCTGGGTGGTTCCGGTTCGACTAGGACGGACGTCTCCTACCTTCGGGCCTGCCCACAAGACACCAGCAGATTTCGGCTTACACCTCCAAATTGTGAATTATTGTATCAGTTGTGCTAATTTCACAACAGTAAAACTTGTTATTCACCTTTCTCCATTGTCCGTTCATTGCGCCCCCTGTTGTGGGTCCGTGTACCTACACTTTCACAACATAGAGAGGGTGTCTGTCTCCCTGATCTGAATTGGGAGCTGGTTCCACAGGAGAGAAGCCTGAAAGCTGAAGGCTCTGCCTCCCATTCTACTCTTACAAACCCTAGGAACTACAAGTAAGCCTGCAGTCTGAGAGCGAAGCGCTCTATTGGGGTGATATGGTACTATGAGGTCCCTATGATAAGATGGGACCTGATTATTCAAAACCTTATAAGTAAGAAGAAGAATTTTAAATTCTATTCTAGAATTAACAGGAAGCCAATGAAGAGAGGCCAATATGGGTGAGATATGCTCTCTCCTTCTAGTCCCCGTCAGTACTCTAGCTGCAGCATTTTGAATTAACTGAAGGCTTTTCAGGGAACTTTTAGGACAACCTGATAATAATGAAATACAATAGTCCAGCCTAGAGGAAATAAATGCATGAATTAGTTTTTCAGCATCACTCTGAGACAAGACCTTTCTAATTTTAGAGATATTGCGTAAATGCAAAAAAGCAGTCCTACATATTTGTTTAATATGTGTTTTGAATGACATATCCTGATCAAAAATGACTCCAAGATTTCTCACAGTATTACTAGAGGTCAGGGTAATGCCATCCAGAGTAAGGATCTGGTTAGACACCATGTTTCTAAGATTTGTGGGGCCAAGTACAATAACTTCAGTTTTATCTGAGTTTAAAAGCAGGAAATTAGAGGTCATCCATGTCTTTATGTCTGTAAGACAATCCTGCAGTTTAGCTATTTGGTGTGTGTCCTCTGGCTTCATGGATAGATAAAGCTGGGTATCATCTGCGTAACAATGAAAATTTAAGCAATGCCGTCTAATAATACTGCCTAAGGGAAGCATGTATAAAGTGAATAAAATTGGTCCTAGCACAGAACCTTGTGGAACTCCATAATTAACCTTAGTCTGTGAAGAAGATTCCCCATTTACATGAACAAATTGTAATCTATTAGATAAATATGATTCAAACCACCGCAGCACAGTGCCTTTAATACCTATGTCAGGCTCTAATCTCTGTAATAAAATTTTATGGTCAACAGTATCAAAAGCAGCACTGAGGTCTAACAGAACAAGCACAGAGATGAGTCCACTGTCTGAGGCCATAAGAAGATCATTTGTAACCTTCACTAATGCTGTTTCTGTACTATGATGAATTCTAAAACCTGACTGAAACTCTTCACATAGACCATTCCTCTGCAGATGATCAGTTAGCTGTTTTACAACTACCCTTTCAAGAATTTTTGAGAGAAAAGGAAGGTTAGAGATTGGCCTATAATTAGCTAAGATAGCTGGGTCAAGTGATGGCTTTTTAAGTAATGGTTTAATTACTGCCACCTTAAAAGCCTGTGGTACATAGCCAACTAATAAAGATAGATTGATCATATTTAAGATCGAAGCATTAAATAATGATAGGGCTTCCTTGAGCAGCCTGGTAGGAATGGGGTCTAATAGACATGTTGATGGTTTGGATGAAGTAACTAATGAAAATAACTCAGACAGAACAATCGGAGAGAAAGAGTCTAACCAAATACCGGCATCACTGAAAGCAGCCAAAGATAACGATACGTCTTTGGGATCGTTATGAGTAATTCTTTCTCTAATAGTTAAAATTTTATTAGCAAAGAAAGTCATGAAGTCATTACTAGTTAAAGTTAAAGGAATATTCAGCTCAATAGAGCTCTGACTCTGTCAGCCTGGCTACAGTGCTGAAAAGGAACCTGGGGTTGTTCTTATTTTCTTCAATTAGTGATGAGTAGTAAGATGTCCTAGCTTTACGGAGGGCTTTTTTATAGAGCAACAGACTCTTTTTCCAGGCTAAGTGAAGATCTTCTAAATTAGTGAGATGCCATTTCCTCTCCAACTTACGGGTTATCTGCTTTAAGCTGCGAGTTTGTGAGTTATACCACGGAGTCAGGCACTTCTGATTTAAAGCTCTCTTTTTCAGAGGAGCTACAGCATCCAAAGTTGTCTTCCATGAGGATGTAAAACTACTGATGAGATAATCTATCTCACTTACAGAGTTTAGGTAGCTACTCTGCACTGTGTTGGTATATGGCATTAGAGAACATAAAGAAGGAATCATATCCTTAAACCTAGTTACAGCGCTTTCTGAAAGACTTCTAGTGTAATGAAACTTATTCCCCACTGCTGGGTAGTCCATCAGAGAGACAGAAGGGAGTTTTCAGGGAATACTGTTAAGTCTTCAATTTCCATACCATAAGTCAGAACAAGATCTAAGATATGATTAAAGTGGTGGGTGGACTCATTTACATTTTGAGCAAAGCCAATTGAGTCTAATAATAGATTAAATGCAGTGTTGAGGCTGTCATTCTCAGCATCTGTGTGGATGTTAAAATCGCCCACTATAATTATCTTATGTGAGCTAAGCACTAAGTCAGACAAAAGGTCTGAAAATTCACAGAGAAACTCACAGTAACGACCAGGAGGACAATAGATAACAAATAAAACTGTTTTTTGGGACTTCCAATTTGGATGGACACGACTAAGAGTCAAGCTTTCAAATGAATTAAAGCTCTGTCTGGGTTTTTGATTAATTAATAAGCTGGAATGGAAGATTGCTGCTAATCCTCCGCCTCGGCCCGTGCTACGAGCGTTCTGGCAGTTAGTGTGACTCGGGGGTGTTGACTCATTTAAACTAACATATTCATCCTGCTGTAACCAGGTTTCTGTAAGGCAGAATAAATCAATATGTTGATCCATTATTATATCATTTACTAACAGGGACTTAGAAGAGAGAGACCTAATGTTTAATAGACCACATTTAACTGTTTTAGTCTGTGGTACAGTTGAAGGTGCTATATTATTTTTTCTTTTTGAATTTTTATGCTTAAATAGATTTTTGCTGGTTATTGGTAGTCTGGGAGCAGGCACCGTCTCTACGGGGATGGGGTAATGAGGGGATGGCAGGGGGAGAGAAGCTGCAGAGAGGTGTGTAAGACTACAACTCTGCTTCCTGGTCCCAACCCTGGATAGTCACGATTTGGAGGATTTAAGAAAATTGGCCAGATTTCTAGAAATGAGGGCTGCTCCATCCAAAGTGGGAGGGATGCTGTCTCTCCTAACAAGACCAGGTTTTCCCCAGAAGCTTTGCCAATTATCTATGAAGCCCACCTCATTTTGTGGACACCACTCAGACAGCCAGCAATTCAAGGAGAACATGCGGCTAAACATGTCACTCCCGGTCCGATTGGGGAGGGGCCCAGAGAAAACTACAGAGTCCGACATTGTTTTTGCAAAGTTACACACCGATTCAATGTTAATTTTAGTGACCTCCGATTGGCGTAACCGGGTGTCATTACTGCCGACGTGAATTACAATCTTACCAAATTTACGCTTAGCCTTAGCCAGCAGTTTCAAATTTCCTTCAATGTCGCCTGCTCTGGCCCCTGGAAGACAATTGACTATGGTTGCTGGTGTCGCTAACTTCACATTTCTCAAAACAGTCGCCAATAACCAGAATTTGATCCTCGGCGGGTGTGTCGCCGAGTGGGGAAAAACGGTTAGAAATGTGAACGGGTTGGCGGTGTACACGGGGCTTCTGTTTAGGGCTACGCTTCCTCCTCACAGTCACCCAGTCGGCCTGCTTTACCGGCTGCTTGGGATCTGCCAGAGGGAAACTAACAGCGGCTAAGCTACCTTGGTCCGCACCGACTACAGGGGCCTGGCTAGCTGTAGAATTTTCCACGGTGCGGAGCCGAGTCTCCAATTCGCCCAGCCTGGCCTCCAAAGCTACGAATAAGCTACACTTATTACAAGTACCATTACTGCTAAAGGAGGCCGAGGAATAACTAAACATTTCACACCCAGAGCAGAAAAGTGCGGGAGAGACAGGAGAAGCCGCCCTGCTAAACTGGTTAAGAGCTAGTAGCTGCGCTAAGCTAGCGGATTCCTAAAAACACACAAAGTGAATAATGTGGAAATAATTTAGAGGTGATTCAGCAGAGGGAGTGCTTTAGTTAAGGCACGTGAAGATTACACTGTGAAACAAATTGTTATCTAGGTAACTAGATCAATCTAACTGTGCAGATTAAACAGCTAACAGATACAGCAAAACACCGCTGTGCTCCGGAACAGGAAGTGATACAATACCGCAGTGAGAGCCAACCACCAGTAGAGGCAAGCAAGAGCCAGCCTCTCAGCGAACACTGAGAGGCACAATCAAGTGTTGGGAATCATGTACAGGAAGATCTGTGCCACATATGGATAAAACAACTCCAAGTACCGCAGGTAGACGCCAGCAAAGGTGGTTGAAAATGACAGGGCTAAGGTCCTGTGGGACGTCAAATTCCAGACAGACAAGCAGCTGCTGGTCAACCAACCAGACATAGTGGTGATTGACAAGGGAAAGTGTCATGGATCTCAGGAGTGCAGGGTACAGCAGGAGGCACAATGCAAACTCACAGAGACGTGGTTGGATATATAAGGCTTTATCAAAAGTACTGGCAGAGGGTCTGGTCCACAAAAAGGCAGTCGGCGAGGTGAAGGTACAGGCAGGTGTAATACAAAGGCGTCGTCAAAAATACAGGCTGAGGTCAGAGCATGGCATTCAAAGTTTCAAGGGCAAGACAAAAGGCGAGGTCAAGGAAAAAACAGGCACGTCGGCAACAAGGAGCTATGGCTTGGAACAAAGAACAATAGTACGTGAGCTGGAACGGAGATAGGAACATCAACGAACAAGCAAGAGACATGAAAAGTAGCAGGGCTTAAATACACAGTGGTTTAATTTGGAAGTGATTTGGAGCAGGTGTGGTGAGCAGGCAGGAGGAGGGTGTGGACAGACAAAGATGAGACACTGTGAGGCAAGAGAGTGCAGTGACAAGATGGCAGACAAAACGGGCTGTGGCCAACAGAGATGAGGAAGTGCAGGACAAGAGAGTGCAGGGATCAGAGGGAGACAGTGATACCAATGAAACTAGGTGTGATTATATGTGAACAGAGATGGGGACAAGGTTGGGTAGGATTACTTTGAAATGTAATCCAAAAGTAATCAGATTACAAGTAATCCAAATATATGTACATGTAACAGATGTAGTAAATGATTCTGGAATTTTTTTATTTATTATTTTACTATTATTGTTGTTGTTATTATTTTTCATTCTTATTCGGTGGCTAAAGGATATAAATTTCACCAAAATCCTTTCCACAATCCTCGTCCACAATTTCTCGGATAGTCACACGACTGAAAAGCCACCGAAAGCTGTCTGAATCTTCCGAATGGTGGAAGAGCTGGGCATGTCACAGCATGTCCTATGAGGCTTCAACACGGTGGCGCGTTTGCTGCGTCATCAGATTTGTGCCGATGAATTTCGCTGCAACCCTTTTCATGGCAAAATCTTCTGTCACACTGGAATGTGCCGAAAAAGTGCTGATGTCCACCTCTTCCGCAATTTCTCGGATAGTCACACGACGATCCCGCATCACCACAGCGTTCACTTTGGAAATGATCTG
This sequence comes from Thalassophryne amazonica, assembly GCF_902500255.1. Classification (NCBI taxonomy): domain Eukaryota; kingdom Metazoa; phylum Chordata; class Actinopteri; order Batrachoidiformes; family Batrachoididae; genus Thalassophryne; species Thalassophryne amazonica. Next base: position 146,999,214 of record NC_047105.1, read on the forward strand.
GTCATTTCAGCATGCTGATGGCTGCCCGGAGCGTGGCTCGCTCTCCACCGTTGTGCGGCCGTCTTTAAACCGGTTGTACCTCTCCTTAATCTGTGTGATGCCCAGAGGATCATCACCGAAAGCCGTCTGAATCATCCGAATGGTTTCCACCTAGCTGTCGCCCAGTTTCTGGCAAAATTTGATGCAGTCGCGCTGCTCCAGTCGTTCCGCCATTTCCTTGCAAAGAAAAAACAATGAGAGACTCCACCCATCCTCACACAAAGGCTGCTTAAAAGCAAATGACGCAATAGACAGGCGTGAAAAAACTCACGCATGTGCACGAAGGTTCAAGGTTGGCTCATGCAAGCACACGTGATTCAAATCCATCAGGTTTTTGAAAAAATAAAAAGGTTGGATGCTTTTCTAACAGACCTCGTAGATGTGGGGTTGTTACTATTGTCATGGTCATTCATAAGTGTTTACTTTGGAGGGGATTCATTTTCATTTATTTATTTATTTTTTTGTTAGATCCTGTGGTGATTTAGTTCACATTTTGGGGTATTAATTCAGGCTGAGCTTAATATCGGCACTTGATGTATTTGTGCTCTATGTGATGAGATGTACCAAGTAGTATTTTTTACTTATGATCTTTATATATTGTTTTATTTTGTTATTTGTGTGTTTTTTTTCTTTATGTTTTGAGTTAGACTCGAATGGAGTCTGCACTGAGCTCGACTGGGGGAGGTCTGTTGATGTGGAGATCGAGCACCTTTGACCATAAATTATTTTTGCTCTCAACATTGTTACAGAATAAACCTGGGTTCTTCAAGTCGTACCAGTGTTCCCTGTTTGAGTCAGCACCTGAACACAATGCAGTGTAGCTGGACGTGTGGGACACGCCGGCTACATACATACATACATACATACATACATGTAATCCACATGTATTCTTTCAAAGTAATCCTACCCAACCTTGGATGGAGAGTGTAGACAAGGGAGTGCAGAGACAACATGGACATAACTAATAACCATAAACTAACAATACAGACGTAACAAGACCGGGAAAGAACTAATGGACAAAGGATACATGGACTCTTTACAAGAAAAGATTAATACTAGACCTTGAAAAGAAAAGCAGACATCCAGAAATTCAAAGGTCCAAAACTAGAACAGAACTGACATGAATAATACAACTGAAGACTAATGTGGTAAAGCTGACAAATCAAACTGGTGACAAAAGCAATCATGAAACAAACAAAAACAGTGGATCAAAACTAAACAAGAACGGAACTCAACATATGGCTGGAGTGTGATGAACAGAAAACAACAAGCTGCGACAAAAGCAATAATGAACAAAAATTAAAGACAGTGGATCAAAGGCTAAACTAAACAAGAACGGAACTCAATATGTGGTTGAAGTGTGATGAACTGAAAACCAGCAACTGTGACAGAGCAAAATAAACAGATGATCAAAAAAGCAGACAAAAGAACTCAACAAAGACAAAGTGACAGAAAATCATAATGATTGCGGACAGATCAGGGGCAAATCATGACAGAAAGAAAACCGCAGCTGTGATCAATGTGACAATCCCAGCTGACAGCAACGTCAGAAAGAAGGACCAGGAGAAAATAGAGAAGTATCAAGGACTGAAGGAACAGCTGGAGTAGATGTGGCAGGTAAAGTCTAAAGTGGTCCTGGTGGTAATAGGAGCACTTGCAGCTGTAACCCCCAAATTGGAAGAGTGTCTCCAGTAGATTCCAGTCACAACAATAGGGCAGGTGCAGTCGGCCAGGAATAACCGCACCGAAGGTGAGCTCATACCTTAGGTGTGGTTATTTCCGGCCAACTGATTCTGCTTTTTTTCTCTCTGTCCGAGGTACTGATGACATTGTGCAAGGCTGACGGCTGTGCACCACAGGGTGCTGGACTGACCACAAGATGCCCTGGCTGAAGCTGACACAACACACTGTTGTCTGCTTTTGGAATGTACTCTTCCATGAGGACAGCTTGTGCTGCAGCCTACTGAGGACATGATGAATGGACGCTGACCCTGCACCCCAGGGCCCTGGACTTATCTCTTGGCGCCCCACCTGTGGTGTCAGTGACTGCAGGCTTATTTCAATAATGCACCTTGTTTCAGATACTGTTCTGGTTCTCCTGTTTCATGTTTCTTCAGCGTTGTAAAAAACCTTGGAACTGTTGGAATGGTCTGTGCAGATGGTCACCCCTTTGAGTCTGGTCTGCTTGAGGTTTCTTCCTCATTATCATCAGAGGGAGTTTTTCCTTACCAGTGTCACCTGTGTTCTTTCTCTAGGAGTTGGTAAGGTTAGACCTTACTCATGTGAAGCACCTGGCTGCAGCTTTTTGTGATTTGGCACTATATAAATGAAATAAAATGACATTAAATTGAACATCAGAGGTCTCTGTCCAGAAGAGTGTAGTCCTACGAAGAGCTAAGATACTGCACCGAACCCTCAAACTCCCAGACCTCTGGTAGAGGACCCAAACTACTTGAAGAACACACATGCCACCCTCTCCTGTGGGGGGAGCACTGATAATCGGTGGACTCCTCATTTTTAACCATTCCTGCTGGCAGCTCCTTACTGTTTTTGTGTTGATCCTGGACAGTCAGCCGGTCAGACCGGCCGACACTGCAGCTGCACTTCAAGCACAATTTGTGTGACAAACATTCATTCTTCATTGTCGATGACTCAGCCACAGAGTACACACAAGACTTTTAACTTTTTTCTTTTCTTTTATTGATTTATTGATATTCTGGTGTGATCCTGGGTCATCAGATGCTGGAGTAGTTGTTGCTGCAACACATGAGGAACAGTAAACCTGCTCAGAGCCATGAACAGGTGACCGTTTTGGAGCTCCACCCAGCCGTAACCTCACTGTTAGAGAGGTCCACCTGCAGTCGGGAGGGAAGAACTTTATGCCTTTTTACTAGTATGACATGATGCTGTTGATCTTTTCATTTGAATGTTGGTGTGTTTTGCTTCAATCTTCTCTGCTCGTTGGGTGACGCAACAGGTCATCTGACTGTAACTGATGAGGGGCTGCCGTCCATCGAGTAGACAGGGAGAAGCAGGACTAAAAGACGTGAATAATAATCCAGTTCCAGCAGCAGAGCAACGAGCGGGACCGGGGTCACGGTGGAAAGACGCTCCATGTCACAAATGTACCAGTCTGAGTCAAATATATACTATATATGTTATATTGACCATATTTTTAAAAAAAACAATGACAAGCAGATATACAAAGATGATATAGAATTTTACACCAGATCCAATAAAATTCTTCATATCACATTCTTTAAATTCTTTGCAAATGACACAGGCATTTGGCCACTAGATGTCACTGTAGGAAGTTGTTTCAAAAGATTCAATTCAATTTATTTAATTTATATAGCACCATAATACAACAAAGTTGCCTCAAGGTGCTTCACACAAGTAAGGTCTAACCTTACTAATCCCCAGAGCAAGAACACAGGTGACAGGGGTAAGAAAAAACCTCCCTCTGAGGAAGAAACCTCAGGCAGATCAGACTCAAAGGGGTGACCTTCTGCTTGGGCCATGATACAGACACAAATGATAAAACAGTTTACAAAATGACTAGACAGGAAATGTTGCCGGTGCACAGGACAGGAGGGTTACAGAAACAGACACCACACCCATCTCTGGATGGAGAATCAGGCATCAGAAAGACAACAAATACAGTATAATTTGTCAGCATGAAACAACAACAAAAACAGAAGAAATACTAAGGTGATCACCGGCCACTAGCCCTAAGCTTCTCTAAAAGACCCAGATTTTAGATAAAGTTGAGGCCGTGGCACGCTCCGTTTACTAATAAAATTAATTTAAAAGAGTAAAAAGGGTAGTAACGTACTATGCCAGTATGCTATAGCCATATGAAAGGGGAAATAAGTGCGTCTTAAGTCTGAACTTGAAAATCTCTACAGAAGCTGACTGTTCTGTGACCTGCAGACTTTTTATTCACCCTGGGGACACAAAGTAGACCTACACTCTGAGAATGCAGACCCCAGGCCGGTACATAGGGTTTAATAAGGTCAGCTAGGTAGGGAGCTGCCAGTCCGTGAATAATTTTATAGGTTACTACCAGAACCTTAAAATCTGTTCTCACAGGGACAGGAAGCTAGTGAAGAGACCAATTGGAGACCCCTAATGCTGGACTGCGGTAAAGCAGAAAATAGAACATTGCAGTAGTCCAATAAAGAAGAGACAAATGCATGAATCAGGGTCTCAGCATCAGCCATAGACAGGATGGGACGATTCTTCACTATATTTCACAGGTGGAAGAAAGCAGTCCTCATAATATCTCTAATGTGGAGTAACGTAGAGGTCAAAGGACAATATAGGATCAAAAATTATCCCAAGGGACCTCCGGTTGGGACACCATCGTGATGGCTACACTGTAAGGGAGCTCCCGACAGAACCAAAAGAATTAACAACAAACCCCCTCGAAACCAAAGAAATTCACATCTACGTTCTAATATAACAACGAGAGAAGTATGCCAAATACCAGGTTTGAAAGTGCATTGAAATTGCCGAACAAACTTTGGAAAAGTGCTAACGTGAGCTACCACTAGCCAGTGCGGATACCAGAGCTAACAAGCTAACAGCAACAAGCTAGCGCAGAAACGCAAGCCATGGCAGATTCAGCTGCACTTGAAATACTTTTACAAGAGTTGAGAGCATTCCAGCAGGAAACTAATGAGAAACGTGAAAGTCTGAAAGAAGATATTGCTAAAGTTAACAACCGGACGGAGGAAGCGGAGGAGAGAATTGAAAAAGCGGAAGAGAGAATACAAAACGTGGAAGATGCTATGACCGGATTGTTACAGCTCCACACGGGATTAATTGACAAGCTAACAAATTTAGAAAGCAGAACTAGAAGAGAGAATGTCAGAATTTACAATGTGCCAGAGACTGCGGAACAAGACTACCCTAATATGTGTGCATTTGCTGAAGCGATGTTACACGAGGGCTTAAAGCTGAGTGCTGAGATGGAGATAAGCATCGAGCGTGCACACCGCTCTCTTGGCCCTTTCCCCCCGAGTGGAGCCCCACCACGCAGAAACCATCCTGGAGCAACTGAAGCAGCTGACATGGACCAGGATGCCAGGAAGACCCGGACACAACACATCTCATCCAGTGCTGGATCCTGGTTACAAAGAGAAGTTGAGAGCCTTCAGGAAGGCTGCAGCTACCCCCTCTGAAGACTGAGGTTTCCTGCACTACTTTTTTTTGAGAAATTGTTATATTTATCAACAAAAATGTAAGTTCAAGTTATAATAATATATTGGTGTGAAATACAAAACAGTGGTTCTTTAGGGATCAACTCTCTTGCGGCATAGGCCACAGCTAATGAAGGCCCCCTCGAAGGAACTCATGAGGACACGTCCTTTAGAGGCTCAAAAGGGTCCACCTCATGGACCCCTGCCTTGGAAGTTTACAATGTTTGTTGTTCGTTTTCAGTGTGAATGTTTTACTTATGTTCTGAGTTTGATGTTCATGTGGGGGAGTTATGAAACAAAACGTCATAATGTAAAATTAAGACAAAATGCATAACGAGCATATACAACTAACTACACTTAATATTAATGGCTTACATAGTCCGGTTAAAAGGTGGAAGATATTGTCAAAACTCAAAAGAAATAAAACAGAAATTGCATTCTTACAAGAAAGGCATCTTCCAGATGACGAACATCTAAAATTGAAAAAAATGGGATATAAACATGTTTTTTAGTCATCTCATAATTCAGGACGGAGGAGAGGAGTGGTGACGCTGATATCCGGAGCATTGAACTATGAACACATTTCTGAGCTAAAAGATAAGGAAGGCAGATACATCATGATAACAGGAAAGATTGAAGGTACTCTAACAACTTTATTAAATGTATACATACCTCCAAATAGTGGTTTACCCTTCTATAGATACATTTTTGAATTAATTTCAACAAAAAGTCAAGGGATATTGATATGTGCTGGGGACTTTAATGTTCCATTAAGTGTCTTGCTAGACTCTTCCACCAGAAAAGGTGATTCTAGAAAGATTGGAAAAAAGATAATACGACTAATGGAGGAGACTGGTGTAGCAGACGTGGAGGGAAAATAATCCAACAAAGAGAGAATATACCTATTACTCACACCCTCATAATGTCTACACCCGACTAGACTATATATTTATGTTCAAGAATGACCTATTAAACGTGAAAGATTGTGAAATTGGACCATGTACAATCTCAGATCATAATCCAGTCACTGTGAATGTTTATCTGTCAAAGAAGAAAAATGTACACTCTGGAGATTAAACAATAACATTTTAAATAACCAAAATGCTAAAGAAAGGCTAATTGAAGAGATTAAAGATTACCTTAAATATAATGACAATGTTGAAGTGTACCAGGAATTCTTTGGGACACATTAAAAGCAGTAATGAGAGGAAGAATAATTAGTATCTCCTCTTACCTAAAGAAAGTCAACCAGTTCAAACTAACAAGCTTAGAAGGAAAAATATTAAAATTCCAACAGGAACATTCTAAAAATATGAAAAAAGAAGTTAAAGCTGAAATTGAAAAACTGAAAACAGAAATAAACGATATTGAAGCATTAACAATACAGAAGAAACTAATCTTTATGAAACAATACTACGAAGTAGGTGGAAAATCTTTAAAACTCCTTTCTTACAAACTGAGGAAACAACAAGCAGAGAGAACAATTCACAAAATTAGGAACCCATTAAATAATAAAATTGAGACTGAACATGCACAAATCCAACGTTGTTTCCAAAAATATTATAGAAATTACTCACAATTGGTCATAAATAATGAGGATGATATAGATACCTACCTAAGTTAGATTTACCAATATTGACAGATGAACAAAATAAAAAGCTTCTCGCTGCCATAACCACAGAAGAAATTCATTTGGCAATTACAAAACTAAAAAGGGGCAAAATGGTGGGCGCAGATGGATATAGCCCAGAGTGGTACAAAACAATGGAGAGTCATCTTACTCCAGTTTTATTAAAGACTTTCAATTGGGTGCTTGAAAAGAAAATTACTCCAACATCATGGAATGAAGCAATAATCTCTCTCATTCCAAAAGAAGGAAAAGATAGACTAGAGTGTGGGAACTATCGTCCAATTAGTGTTTTAAATACGAAGTCTGTTAGAAAAGTAACGGACCTTTTTATTTTTTACAAAAACTATATGGATTTGAATCATGTGTGATTGCATCAGCCAAGCTTGAACGTTCGTGTGCATGCGTGAGTTTTTTCACGCCTGTCGGTTGTGTCACTCGCCTGTGAGCACGCCTTGTGGGAGGAGTGGTCCAGCCCCCTCGTCGGATTTTCATTGTCAGGAAATTGGTTGATCGACTGTCGCTTTGCTTCATCAAAATTTTTTCAGAAAGTGTGAGAGACAGCCAAGTGGAAACCATTTGGAAAATTCAGATGGCTTTCGGTGAAGATCTTATGGGGATCACACAGATTAAGGACAATTACAACTGGATTAAAGACAGCCCACAGCAGCGGATGGCGCGCAGCGCACTGAGCAGCAATCGACAGGCTCAAACGACCAGATCATTTCCAAAGTGAACACTTTGTTGATCCTGGACATCATCTGACTACCAGAGAAATTGCAAGACAGCTGGACATAGCACTTTTTCGGCACATTCCACTGTTACAGGAGTTTTTGTAATGGAAAGAGGAGCGGAGGAATTCGCCACGGAGCCGCTCATGGCGCGGGACGAAAGCACCTCCATGTTGGTCTCACAGGACAAGCCCTAACATACCCAGCTCTTGCACCATTCGAAAGATTCAGACGGCTTTCGGTGGCTTTTCAGTCGTGTGACTATCCGAGAAATTGTGGACGAGCTGGACATGCCACAACATGTCCTGTGAGGCTTCATCACGGCATTGCTTTTTGTTCTGTGCCCTGTGCCTCCGTCCCAACGCGCGAATTTCTCTGCACGTCTTTTCATGACAAAAAACTCCTGTAACAGTGGAATGTGCCGTTCATTTCCAAAGTAAACGCATCAGCACTTTTTCAGCATGAAAAGATGCACACACAAGGCAACATCAGAAGAGTATTAAATATAATGCAACAGGTTAGTCAAAAAAAAAAAACATTAGTAATTAGTTTAGATGCAGAAAAAGCGTTTGACTCCGTGAGGTGGAACTTCTTATACAATGTTCTAAATCAATTTGGCTTTCATCAATCAATAATTGAGACAATTTCAAGATTATATTACAAACCTACAGCTAGGATAAAAATCAACGGGGACCTCACGGAGTCAATCGCCCTCGAAAGAGGATCAAGACAGGGCTGCAATTTGTCCGCACTTTTATTTGCCTTGTATATAGAACCGCTCGCTCAATGGATAAGGGAAAACAAGAATATTAAAGGGGTAACAATCTTGGGACAGGAGCAAAAGCTCGCCCTATTCGCAGATGATCTACTGTTGACCATTATACATCCAACTCAAACATTGCCCGTAACAATGAAAACGCTTGAAGAATATGATACATTCTCAGGATACAAAATTAACGTCAACAAGACTCAAGTTTTAACTTTAAATTATAATCCTCTGCAGAATATTAAGGCAAGCTGACTCAATCAAATATCTGGGTATAAAAGATGGTGGTATGATGGGTATGATGTCAACTATGGACCTCTGAATGTTAAATTACAATCTGACTTACAAAGATGGGGTTCAATACCATTTCTTGATTTGCACTCAAGAATTGATTCAGTTAGAATGAATGTTCTTCCACAAATTCTCTATCTATTCCAATGCCTACCATCCTATATTCCACAAAAACAGTTTGAAGAATGGGATAGAATTATATCCAGAAATATTTGGAAAGGTAAAAAAATCTAGAATCAAGTATAAAACATTAGTTACCAAAAAATAAGGGTGGTAGGAATTTGCCATGTTTACGAAAATACTTTTATGCTGCACAATTGAGACCTCTAGTGTGCATGTGCTCTCCGCTTTACACTGCGGGATGGAAAGATCTTGAAGAAAAATTAATTAATTAATCTAATACCTTTGAAAGCTTTAATGGTGGATATAAAACTACAGAGAAATAATAATATTCAAGACAATCACCTATTAAATGTTATGATTAAAACATGGAACAAAAATGTTAAACTCTGTCACATAGAACAGGCCTCCAAAATTCTAAGATGGTGTGCCTATGACACAGACGTTGCCCCAAATAAATATGACAATAGATTTAAATTATGGATTTCCAAAGGAATAACTGACTATAACTCCCTTGTCCACAAGGGGGCACTCCAATCTTTTGACAATTTAAAGAAAAAACATGGATTAGGTTCTGAAGATTTTTACAGATATCTCCAAGTGAGAAATTATTTCAGTCAAAATATTGAAATAAATTCAATTAACCAAGGTTTCTTGCATACATTTTTATCAATAATAAAATCAATATCCCCATCTAAAATAGTTTCTAAACTATACAAAAGCATTCTTGGGTGTGGAACGGAGAACACATATTATGTAAAAGAAAAGTGGGAAAGGGAAGGAGGTCTTACAATTACAGAGGATGCTTGGGAACATATATGTCAAATACAATGGACTACAAGTGGATCAAATATTTGGCGTGAATTCTGTTGGAAGAATATCATGAGGTTCTTCATTACACCAGCTCAGAAGAAATACCGAGGGACAGGTGATGCTTGTTGGAGATGTAGCAATGAGGGAGCCAATCATTTCCATATTTTTTGGTAATGTGCGGTCATACAAGAATATTGGTCAGAGATTCACTATCATTTGCAGAATGTATTTTCTATTGTTTTCCCCTTGTCATTTGAATGCTTGTATTTAGGTAAAATAAGACCGGACGGTTTCGGTAATGACAGAGAACTTCTGTACATTTTGTTGGCAGCTAGTAAGAAAGCAGTCACAAGGAAATGGCTGAAGCCAGATCGACCAACAGCTGATGACTGGATCAATATTGTCAAAGAAATTTATACAATGGAAAAATTTATTTTCTTATCAAAGTGAAATTGGATGCTTTTTACATTTTCTGGTCTAAATGGATGGAATATGTGAAGCCTACGCATACAGATTTTATGTAGAAATCTCAGTAAAATGTCACGTAACCTCAGTGTTTGTACTCCCCACAATGTTCACTGATGTTCTTGAATGTTTAAAATGAAAATATGTGAAAGAGCAAACATACTGTAATTGTACAAGATCTGTTAGAAAAGTAACGGACCTTTTTATTTTATGCAAAAAATACGAGGTATCTTATAAAACTAACCGGCAGTTTTATAAAAATAAAAAATAAAAAACTATATGGATTTGAATGACGTGCGATTACACCAATCATGCTTGAACCCTCGTGCGCATGCGTGAGTTTTTTCACACGTGTTGGTGACATCATTTCCCTGTGGGCAGGCCTTGAGTGAGATGTGGTCCCACCCTCTCAGCTGAATTCCTTTGTTTGAGACGCTGCTCCAGACGGCGCACGTTGCTTTATCAAACTTTTTTCAGGATCTGTGAGGAATATCCGAGTGGACACTATTCGAGAAATTCAGCTGGTTTTCGGTGAAAAGTTTAATGGCTGATGAGAGATTATGGGGTGTTTCTGTCGCTGTAAGGACTTCCCAGGGAGCGGGACGTCGTGCAGCGCTCCCAGGTGCCGTCGTTGGCCTGTTTCGACCTGAAAACATCCTAATTTAAGGCTCTGTTGACCCAGGACGTCGTGAGAGAACAGAGAAGATTCAGAAGAGGCCGGCATGAGGACTTTATGCGGACATTCCACTGTTAAAGGTCATTTTGTAATGAAAGAACGTGCGCACAAATTCGGCGAGTCGTTTCCGTTACGCTGCCGCAAATCTGTGTGCACCACGACAGGAAAAACACCTCCGTGTTGAAAACCATTTGTAAAATTCAGGCGGCTTTTGATGGCTTTCAACAAGTCAGTAACTGAGAAATTGTTTAACAGTTGGGCATGTTCCAATTTGCCCGTTAAGTTTTCCAACGGAGGTGTTTTTCCTGTCGCAACCCCCCGCGGTCGGGTCCGGCCCGACATGCGACTCTGCCCACACGTTCTTTCATTACAAAATGACCTTTAACAATGGAATGTCCGAATAAACTCCTCATGCCGACTTCTTCTGAAAGTTCTCTGTTCTCTGACGACTTAATGGGTGAACAGAGCCTGAAATGTGGAAGTTTTCAACTTGAAACAGCGAGATGATGCCGCCTCAGAGCGCAGATCGCCATCAGGCACCGTGGGCCGTCCTTAAAGCGACACTACCAGACCAAAATCTCTCTTCAGCCGTTAAAATTTTCAACGAAAACCAGCTGAATTTATCGAGTGGTGTCCACTCAGATGTGCCTTACAGTTTTGAAAAAATTTTGATCAAACAAAGCAGCAGTCTCTGAGCCATTCCTAAACAATGAAAAAAATCGATGAGAGGGTGGGCGACTCCTCACTCAAAGACTGCCCACAGGCGAATGACGTAACCGACAGGCGTGAAAAAAACTCTCGCATGCCCACGAGGGTTCAAGCATGTCTGATGTAATCACACATGATTCAAATCCATATGGTTTTTGAAAAAAATAATAAGGTCGGATACTTTTCTAATAGACATCGTATATGGATTTGATTCATATGTTTTTACTTCAGCCAAGCTTGAACCTTCGTGCGCATGCATGAGTTTTTTCACGCCTGTCGGTTGCGTCATTCGCCTGAAGGCAGGCTTTGAGTGAGCACTGGTCCACCCCTCTCGTCGTTTTTTCATTGCGAGGAAATGGCGGAATTATTTGGGCTTTGTTCCATCACAATTTTTTCAGAAACTGTTAGAGACTGGCAGCTGGAAACCATTCGGAAAATTCACATGGCTTTCAGTGAAAATTTTATGGGCTTCACAGAGATTAAGGAGTGTTACTACCGCTTTAAGAATGGCTCACAATGGCGCACGGCGTGCCGCACTCCGAGCCGCGATCGACAAGCAGAAACCACCAGATCATTTCTTAACGGATCGCTGTGTGGATCCGGGACCGTCGTGTGCAATTTCTCTGGTTATCACAAGAGCTGGACATCAGCCATTTTCTGGCAGATTTCACTTTTAACAAGAGATTTTGTCATGGAAAGCTGCGCGGAGGAGCTGCTGATGGAGCGAGACAAAGAACGCCTCCGATTTGGAGGAGTGTCAGAGGACAAGTTGGGACATGCCTATCTCGGCTTTCAGTGGCTTACCAGTCAAGTGAGTATAAGAGAAATCGTGGAGAGCTGGGCATGTCCCAACTTGTCCTCTGACACTTCAAAACAGAGGTGTTTCTTTGTCTTGCTCCATCAGCGAATCCGTCATGACGCGCGAAGCCTCCGCGCGGCTTTCCATGACAAAATCTCTTGTTAAAAGTGAAATCTGCCGGAAAATGGCTGATGTCCAGCTCTTGTGATAACCAGAGAAATTGCACACGACGGTCCCGGATCCACACAGCCATCTGTTTAGAAATGATCTGGTGGTTTCTGCCTGTTGATCGCGGCTCGGAGAGCGGCGCACCGTGCGCCATTGTGGGCCGTCCTTAAAGCGGTAGTAACACTCCTTATTCTCTGTGAAGCTCATAAAATTTTCACCAAAAGCCATGTGAATTTTCCGAATGGTTTCCAGCTGCCAGTCTCTAACAGTTTCTGAAAAAATTCTGATGGAACAAAGCCCAAATCATTCCGCCATTTCCTCGCAATGAAAAAACGACGAGAGGGGTGGACCAGTGCTCACTCAAAGCCTGCCCACAGGCGAATGACGCAACCGACAGGCGTGAAAAAACTCACGCATGCGCACGAAGGTTCAAGCTTGGCTGACGTAAAAACATATGAATCAAATCCATATATTTTTTGCATAAAATAAAAAGGTCCGTTACTTTTCTAACAGACCTCGTATACAGTGCAATGTGGAAGGTACAATATGCTTTTTCAATAAAAAGTAAATTTGAAAAAAAAAAATTTACCCCAAGGTTCCTCACTTTGTCAGTGTGACACATGAAACTAGGCTAAGCATTAGCTGGTCAAATAGATGCTGATGTCTCACTAGACCAAGAACCATCATTCCAGTCTTATCAGAGTTTAAAAGTAGGAAGTTGCTAGACATCCAGCTTTTCACTAATGGAAGGCAATCTTCTATTTTATGTGGATGAGATTACCAGCAGTTATCGGCATGTATAACTGAGTATCATCAGCACAGCAGTGAAAGGTAATCCCAAAACGTTGCAATATGTGCCCAAGGGATGCTATATAAAGGGAGAAAAGCATGGGGCCTAAGACATACATCTGTGGAACCCCAAATTTCATGTCATTAAGGTTAGAGTTAGTATTATTGTACAAAACACAGTGAGAATGACTGGTCAAGTATGATGTCAACCATGCAAGGGCACTCCCAGTAATCCCAAAATGATTCTCCAGCCTGTCAAGTAGAATATAAAGATCCACTGTATCAAACACAGCACTGACATCTAAGAGCACCAGAACCGTAGTGGTGTCTGAATCCACTGCAAGCAGAAGATCATTCACCACTTTTGTGAGAGCTGTCTCTGTGGAATGATATTTTCTAAAAGCAGACTGCAGTGGCTCAAAAAGATTATTCTTAGTAAGGTGGTCCAGGAGCTACCATGAAACCAGCTTTTCCAGAATTGTTGAGCAAAATTATAGATTTGATATCAGCCTGTAGTTTTTCAATATACTAGGGTCAAGATTATATTTTTTAAGTAATCGTTTAATCACTGCAGATTTGAAACATTTGGGAACAGATCCAGAAGTTAATGAGAGATTACTCATTTCCAGCACAGTCGGCCCAAGAGTGGGCCACAGGTCCTTAAACAGTTTTGTTGGTATAGGATCAAATAAACAGGTAGTGCTTTTTGTTGAGGTTACAAGTTTCATCAGCATGCCAAGTGAGATACTATCAAATTCTGTAAATCTAGGAAATACCTCAGTAGTGGCACCCACCTCAATAGCAGGGTGTAGTGGCTGGTTTAAGGGCACCTTCACACATAAGACGATTGAAGATGACTAGTGCACGAAAGAGGAATTGCATGCCATTCATGAAAAATTGGAGCTTCCTCCAACGCCCTGTACACCTGTCGCTACAACCATTCACACACACAAGTGGCACAACAGACAAAGTGTGCCCTGTGAGGGCCAATTCAATCCCTCTCGTGGCAAGTGTCGGCCAAATTCTAGGTGACACACATGAACATCTAATACTGCCTGCAGAGCACTTAGTGGCCATTTGCGCTGTCAGCACAAAAATAGTGAGCAGGCAACCACTTTCAAAATTTGTCAAAGTGCCCCTACGACTGTGGCATTGCCAAGGACACAAATGGCGTGCCAGAGTGTTGGCTGCCCCCACAACACAAGGCACCTCTCATCTGATCACAGAGTGAAACCTTGGTCTGTGTGCTGAACAGAGAGGGGGCATGGTTGGCTGCCAACAGCAGCAGCTGTTGACATCTCTGGTCCTGGACGTCACAGCTACAGAACATGTACCACGGACAGGACCTTACAGCTGCCCACCGTGACGTGTGTGTTTGTTGGGCCGACACACGTGTCCTGTGTGCGGTGTGCCGCAGGACTGTATGACAAGCCAACAGTGCGACACTTTCAGTCACGTATCAGCAGAAATACGCCATAACAAACACTGTTTGGTCAGTTATCACTGCATTTTTTTCTCTTTTTTTTTATTTGTTTATCTCCTTGTTGATTGTAGCCATTTTATGCTCCTGTTATAAGATTGTAGCACAGTGGTAAAATTTCCGTCTGGTAATCAGAGCTGTTGTTGTAGATTCGAACCCCGTGAGTGGCATTTATTTAACCATGGGGTTCTGTATTGTGTCCCCTTTTATTTATTATATATATCAACCCAGTGATTTTCACTAAGTATATGGCTGGGTTTTATTTTATTTTTCTCCACATCAGCGGTGCGATGTGGTGCAACGCATCAAAGCTGCTTGCACTGTGTTTGTGCATGCACACAATGGTTCATGATTGCCCATTTCATGTTTGGTTTGCGGATTTTCTTCCGGTTTCTGTGTCTTTCATGTTATGTGTGAAGGGGCCCTAAGGCATGGTGGGATATTTTTAACCTGATGTCCTCTGTTTTCTTCTCGAAATAATCCAAGAAATCTTGTGTTGCAAAAGAAGAATGACTCACAGGTGGCTAAGCTTGTTTTTGTTGATCAAATCAGAGTAATAGGTTCGCTTTGTAGTCAGTAATGCATGCTTATAGTCTAAGATAGCATCACACCACGTGAGGTGGAATGCTTCTCATTTTGATCTAAAAAATTTAAAATTTTCACCAAAAACCATCTGAATTTCTCAAATGGTGTCCACTTTGATGTGCCTCACAGGTTCTGAAAAAAGTTTGATCAAGCAAAGCGCCAGTCTCTCAGGAAGTTCCCAGACAAAAGAAATCCGACGAGAGGGGTGGACCACTCCTCACTCAAAGCCTGCCCACAGGCGAATGACGTAACCGACAGGCGTGAAAAAACTCACGCATGCGCACGAGGGTTCAAGGTTGGCTGATGTAATCACACGTGATTCAAATCCATATAGTTTTTGAAAAAAATAAAAAGGTCGGATACTTTTCTAATAGACCTCATAGAGGGCAATCAATAACTGAAAATCAAAGAATGGACCTGGGAGTGACATTAAATGCAAAAGGACCTGGAGGGATGACTACTACAGAGCGTGAACTGAGTGGGGACCAAGGAGACCTGAGTTCCAGAAACCACCACAAACATAGCATGATAGCTACTAGCAGGGTAACATTAGCATGTAGGGACCAAGCCGGAACAAGACTCGGGACACAAAACTGTTTACCAAGCTGTACCAACCAGAAGAGCATTACTTGCCAGAATGGGAACCTACGGAATGGCGAAACATCCCAAAACTTGCAATAGTAGAACCATGGAAAAAAAAGTAGATTTACCTGCGGAGAAAACCAGATCCAGTACCACTTTATGGATCCAGGAAGAGAACTTCAGTGAACCATGTCGTGGGAAGCTAACCAGTTCCCAACAGTAATACAAATATTGAGAGGACTCACAGCTTAAGCAAAATTTGAAACAAATGACAAATGGTCAGCTTAGAAATAGCTTAGCATTGAAAAAATGCAGGGGCCATGTGGTGTCCAGAAATGAGACAGTAAACAGTCTTCCTAAGGGACACTAAAAATAGAGAAGCATGATTAAGAGAAATAACAAAAAACTCACAGTCCCGCTGATCATGGCAGCAACAGTTCTCGTTGGGAAGAACTCTGAAGATCGAGAAGAGGAGGAGGCGATGAGGGGATGTCCTGAGTCAGACGTGCCGTAGCTCTGCAGCCGCTCATGGGGAGACGTGCATGCTGTCAGACGAAGCTGGCTTTGCTGAAGGCTGAGGAGCTGTGCGCGCTGCTGCTGGCTTGGCTGATTTGGCTGCTGATTGTGGTTTGGTGTGCATGGTGGCAGTATCAGCTGTCTTCACTGAAGGCTGAGGAGCAGGATGCACTGCTGCTTGCTGTGGTTGTTGATCGTGGCAACGAGCGCACCGAGACTACTTCGGCCATCGCTGATTGAATCTGGAGCAGTGTGCGTGCCTTAAGTGACGCCAGTGACGTGGGAACAGTTGACAAAAGCTGTGGTGTGATGAGCTGTGGCGACGCGGCCTGTTCAGCTCGCTTCAGGAGCGTGTGCAATGGCGAACCCTCTGTGGGCGTGTGCCACTCTGCTTGCTCCCGTGACGTCACGGCCTGGTGCTGCCGAGCGCTGAGGTTACATGGTCTTTCCCAATGGCTCTGTGGGCACTAGGAGAGGCATGTCCCCAGCAGAGAGGTCGGGCAACATGGGAACCTTCGTTCACGTGGGCAAGGGAGTCATGGTGGCAGCAGGCTGGTGCGATGGTGTCAGGAGCCTCTGGGGTGCTGGCACAGGTGCCTAACGAGGTGGGACAGGATCAGTAGCTGCATCTATTCACTGATCAGGCTTCCCAGACTGAATACGCTCCGCCGGCTCCCACATGAGCAATCTCAGAGGAGCAGGAGTAGGAGGCTGACAGGAGAAGAGCAGTATGAAAGGCTGTGGAGTCATGCCTGCTTCGGCAGACAGCGTCACGGAGTGGGGTGTGTTGACAGGAATCACAGATTTCAGACTTGAACAGGAAGTCCATGGGATTGTCGAGGCAGGGAGGAAGTAGACCTTCCTTAAACAGAGTTAACTCTGGGTAAGAGGGCGATCATATCAGGCACAGGGAGCAACATCTGATCTAATGTAGAAAAAATGCACCGCCTGCTCTGCTCTCCAGGACTGTCCCTGAACTCAAAAAATTAGTCTTGTATTTTAAAAAGGAATGTTGCCATGTTCTGAAGTGGTGACTCCTCTGACTCAGATGAGGAATCCACCACCAGGTTGGTCCAGTCGGCGTCAGCGTCAAACTGCGACAGAATGGATGGGAGGTGCAGCTCCAGCTGGGTCACACAGTCAGGTAGCCTCTCGCCTGAAAACAAAGTGTCCAGAGCTTCTAAATCAGGTAAAAGGTTGTATAACCAAGTGTTTGCCTCTACAACCTCCCAAGTGGTGATGAAGAGTACAACAGGCAGAGGCAGAGGCAAATTCAAAAACCGAGCAAGGTTCAGGGATTTGGCACGGCGAAGACCGGTTAACATACAGAAATACAAGGCAGAACAGGACCGTGACGTGAGGCTAGAAAGTGCAAAACTACAACAATCTGGCAGTGAGCTGTGAAACTGTGAGGGCTTAAGAAGGGAGCAGGTTAATCAAGGTCTGATGAGGTGCATATGTGTGGAATACTCTGGAAGGGGGCGTGGCCGGGGCAGACAAAGGTAAGTGCAAGGGAGTGCAGTGAGAAAAAAGCAAAGTGAAATGGGGCAAGATAAATAAGATGCAGAAAAACCAATGGTGCAAACATGACCTGCTTGACAAACCATAATAAACCTGAACAAAAGGGCAAAACTAAGAACTAAGGTGGCCAATCAAAAAGTGGAAAACAGGAAAAGTAATGATTATAACTAAAACTAGAGCAGACATGATACAGAAAAGTGAATACAATAAAAGTGGCATAACAAACTATTGGTTAAACAGAGAATAAATGCTGAACAGAAAACAAAAAAGGTTACTACAGAATACACAAAGGAAAGCAATACACAAAACCGAACAGAGACTTAAAAGACAAAGTATAAACATATGGAAAATAAAACCAGAGAACCACAGAGGAATTTAGTCAATAAGCTCAGAGCAAAAACCCTGAGCCAGGGCCAAGCCTGTCAGATGCTAATGGACACGCGAGTCGGCCCAACACTAACCTCATCTGGAGTGCCCGTAAATATCTAACTCCACTGAGCTAAGAAACTGTTCTAGCTTACGGACACAGCTCTCTAATGCTGCGTTCACACCTGGCGCGACGTGAGCGACAGCAGCGACAGATTGCCATGTAATCTCTATGGAATGATGCGTTTTGGCGGCAAGTCACGCAGTGCGACACGATGGACGCGAATGAAGCGATGCGAGTGAAGCTTTGTGGCGCGATATTGCGTCGCATCACGTTGCCCTCCTCCCCAAGTTGAAAAATCTGAACTTTTTCATCTCGTCATGCTGCGATGACCAATCAGGGACTGAATATGTAGTGACGTGGAGATGTCTGGAGTTTGACTGAAGATGTGAACATGCCCTGTATCTGGTAGCAGCCTGTGAGCAGGACTTATGTCTCTTTTGTCCTTAATTTTACAATTATGACAGAGTTTTTGGAGCGAGCAGCAGCCCCACAGCAGCGGGAGTGGAGTTTCTTTCTCTTTATATTTTACATGCGCGCGTGAGCAAGCGAATCGTCTGTGGAGATTATTTGACTTATTAACTACACAGATGTATAATAAAACAAATGGTGACTGATTTCTAAACACAATTATAACAAGAGTTTTTGGAGCGAGCAGCAGCCCCACAGCAGCGGAGCAGAGTTTCTTTTTCTTCTTATTTTACATGCGCGCGTGAGCGAATCGTCCGTGGAGATTATTTTACTTATTAACTACACAGATGTATAATAAAACAAATGGTGACTGGTTTCTAAAGACAATTATCACAGTTTTTTTTGTGAAGAGTGAGCAGCAGCCCCACAGCAGGCAGCAGAGTTTCTTTCTTTTTTTTTCTTATGTGCGCGCGTGAGCGAATCGTCCATGGAGATTATTTTACTTATTAACTACAGAGATGTATAATAAAACAAATGGTGACTGGTTTCTAAAGACAATTATGACAGAGTTTTTTTGGGAAGAGTGAGCAGCAGCCCCACAGCAGGCAGCAGAGTTTCTTTTTTTTTTCTTACGTGCGCGCGCGAGCGAATCGTCCATGGAGATTATTTTACTTATTAACTACAGAGATGTATAATAAAACAAATGGTGACTGGTTTCTAAAGACAATTATGACAGAGTTTTTTTTGGAAGAGTGAGCAGCAGCCCTGCAGCAAGCAGCGGAGTTTCTTTCTTTTCTTTTTACGTGCGAGCGTGAGCAAATCGTCCATGGAGATTATTTTACTTATTAACTACACAGATGTATAATAAAACAAATGGTGACTGGTTTCTAAACACAATTATGACAGAGTTTTTTGGGGAAGAGCGAGCAGCAGTCCCACAGCAGGCAGCTTTTTTTTATTGTTTACATGTGCACGCGTGAACAGGACAGGAGGTCCTCAAACTGGGACCCGCAGAAGCGGAAGGACCACTGAAAGCAGCCGTCATCCAGACGCAGCTCTGCAGCAAATGATGATACTCCCTGAATTGGGAACGTCTCATGACGTTTGTCAACTTTCCACAACAACTCGCTCCGTGTGATCAAGGTCCGTCATGTTAACTTGACTGACAACCGGAGCCGGCGAGCGGAATGGAAGCTCCTCCTATTTGATGACGCACCGGGGCAAATTTTCGCAGCAAAAGCTGAGCAACACACCGGGCGATGGTGGTGCGTCCGTCGCCACGTGACCCCCTTGAATTTGTAGCGTCTGATTGTGCCCGGTGTGAACGTGGCATAAGAGAGCATCGTGGATTAATGTAAAGTTTAAAGCACTGTACTTTGTGCACCAGAAAATTCAAGAGTGCAGCCAACCTAGCACGAGCTAACCACTAATGAAAATGCAAATCTAACACTCCTAAGATTCACACAGGAATAGAATAATGAGCGATAATTCACAGCAGTTAAACAGAATTATTAGACTAGTAATAACAGTAATACGAGGTCTATTAGGTAATAAACTGACCCTTTTATTTATTTTTTTAACTATATGGATTTTTCACGCGTGTCGGTGACGTCATTTCCCTGTGGGCAGGCCTTGAGTGAGATGTGGTCCCGCCCTCTCGGCTGAATTCCTTTGTTTCACACGCTGCTCGAGACAGCGCGCATTGCTTATCAAAATTTTTCTGGACCTGTGAGGAATATCCGAGTGGACACTATTCGAGAAATTAAGCTGGTTTTCGGTGAAAAGTTTAATGGCTGATGAGAGATTATGGGGTGTTTCTGTCAGTGTAAGGACTTCCCACGGAGCGGGACGTCACGCAGCGCTTCCAGGCGCTGTTGTCGGCCTGTTTCGACCTGAAAACATCCTAATTTAAAGCTTAATTCACCCAGGACATCGTGAGAGAACAGAGAAGATTCAGAAGAGGCCGGCATGAGGACTTTATGCGGACATTCCACTGTTTAAGGACATTTTGTAATGAAAGACGTGCGCACAAATTCGCCAAGTCGTTTCCGTGACGACTCGGTGAATCTGTGTGCGCCGCGACAGGAAAAACACCTCCGTGTTGAAAACCATTTGTAAAATTCAGGCGGCTTTTAATGGCTTTCAACAAGTGAGTAACTGAGAAATTGTTTAACAGCTTGGGCATGTTCCAACTTGCCCGTTAAGGTTTCCAACACGGAGGTGTTTTTCCTGTCGCGACCCCCCGCGGTCGGGTCCGGCCCGACATGCGACTCTGCCCGCACGTTCTTTCATTACAAAATGACCGTTAACAATGGAATGTCCGAATAAACTCCTCATGCCAACTTCTTCTGAAAGTTCTCTGACGACTTACTGGGTCAACAGAGCCTGAAATGTGGAAGTTTTCAACTTGAAACGGTGAGACACTGCCGCCTCGAAGCGCAGATCGCCGTCAGGCGCCGTGGGCCGTCCTTAAAGCGACACTACCAGACCAAAATCTCTCATCAGCCGTTAAAATGTTTACCGAAAACCAGCTGAATTTATCGAATGGTGTCCACTCAGTTGTGCCTTACAGCTTTGAAAAAATTTTGATCAAACAAAGCAGCAGTCTCTGAGCCATTCCTAAACAATGAAAAAATCGACAAGAGGGTGGGCCACTCCTCACTCAGAGACTGCCCACAGGCGAATGACGTAACCGACAGGCGTGAAAAAACTCTCGCACGCCCACGAGGGTTCAAGCATGTCTGATGTAATCACACGTGATTCAAATCCATATGGTTTTTGAAAAAAATAATAAGGTCGGATACTTTTCTAATAGACCTCGTAAAAGATGATTTAAAAACAATAATAATAAATAAATGTGACTAGCTAACCCAAGCTAACTGCTAGTGAATTGCTAACCAGTCCTAAAATTCACAACAGGAGAAATTTAGTGAAATAAAATTCACAATAAATGCACTTAAAAACTAAAAGAAGTGTTAAACAGAAATAAAAGAAATGAATACAACCTTGTAGATATTAGAAGCGTCACAACAGCACAGAGTCTATCAGGAGCAAGTTGCCAATCCTTGTCCCATTAGCTGCAGTGACTCTGAGTGGTTGGTCTGGAAAATAGGTTTTAATTGCGTGAATTGTTACATTTGGCAAGACTGTTTCCACCCAAGTCCTCTCCACAGTGCTAACCTGTGCCCCACTGTTCAATCGCATCTTTAGCCCATCTGTGCCCAGACAGTAAGCGCCTACCACCAACCAACTGCGCCACATGCTTCCTTTTGGACAGAGCAAAAGACATGTTGTTTAGGTGACTTCCCAGCAGATGGGAGTTCCACTTTGGGATTCAGCATTTCAGTGGTAGGGGACTCTACATTCTGTACAGTCACTGGTGGTCCCTCCCTCAGTGACTCCATCTGGTTTTCCAACGAGTTGTTGTTATTCTCTGACACCTGCTCTGTGTCCCTCTTTTCCACATCAGAAGCAGTGGTCAGTCTTTGGTAATGAGCGTGTCTATCAGGGTTCCAAGTCCTCATCCATTTGTTTTCACATTACAACACAAATCAGAATCTGAATGTGAGATTTTACCACCATGAATCTGCAACATCTGTCAGATTTACTAAACCAGCTACTGGACCAGGAACCACTGGTCTCTGTGCTGTCTGACGACTGCTGGTTCATTCTCTGACACTGTATCAGCGTTCCTCATCAGCTGCCTGGTCTGATTGCAGTTCATCAATGAGGTCACTAAAGTAGGAGAGATGTACCCTAGTTGGTCCTGAAGACTTGTTTTTCAACTCTCTACTCTTTCTGTTTGTAGAATTTAATTTTCCTCCCCAAGACCACAAAATGCTTTGCAGCTCAGATCAAATCCAGGCCTTGTGAAAACTATCATCTTACGTTTTGCCCAAACCCTCCTTCAGCGCGGAACCCACTGAATGCACCATAACCCACAGGGACCACATGCGACCACATGGGACCAGGTGGTTCTGGTCAGAAAAATGTAAGAAAGCATTTGTGGAGACAAAAAGACAAATCACAGTGACAGCCCGTTTGACTGGCACATGATGCATCTCCATTGGTGCAGTTTTGTCACAAACTATGGATGCTGAAGACAAGGATCCAGTTGTGTTCACTTCAAGATCCCTGACGAGCACAAAACACAGATCAGTCAATGTTTGGGCCTCCAAGAAGTGCCATCAGCACCTTTATGATTCACCTTTGTGACAGACCACCAACCTCACCTCTTCATCTAACATCAGCCACCCGGGTACGGTGCTGGCACGTTCTGGAAGCCCCGTTCTATCAGACAGTTTAACGGCTCCAAGCAACACTGGAACACTGAAGGTTTGTCAAAAATCTGCCTCTGGAACACAGACGCATTGACACGACCAGTGCTGCCACAGTTACTTTGATAAAGTAATCCAATTACTGATTACTCCTTGAAAAAGTAACTTAGTTACTTTACTGATTACTCAATTGTAAAAGTAACTAAGTTAGATTACAGTTACTTTTTTAGTTACTTTTCCCAGCTGCCGCCAACAACCCTCTGCCACCTCAACATGACAATGATACCTGTTTTGCCACTTTACAGTCACCCTTTCTTGACTTCAATGAAAATAAATACTTGTTTTATAAAAAGTAAAATAATCTTTCTTGACCTCATATTTAACTGTTGACAGCACTGTAACAGTAAAACTTGCTATTTCTAACCTACATTGTTTATAAATGTAACTATTAAATTCTAACATTTTTCTAACATTTAAATTCTCTATAAACATTTTACTTGTCAAAATTATTATTATTTTAAGTAGTATTAGTAGTTGTAGTAAAAAAAACGGCTTCAAAACTGGACCTTTAATCTAGGGGTGTTGTGGGGGGGGCACATCCTTGCCCCACGCCCCCATTCCATCTGGATTCGCCCCTGCTTTGGCGTTTGAGCACAAAGAATGGATAACATTTATTTCTGCAGAAAACATGACCAGATTTACAGGTAAGAAAGTTTTATTGTGTTTTCACATCATGTGGTCCTCAGAAAGAGAGTTTAGGTGCATTTGAGTGGAAAATAGTGTTAGTTGTTGACGAGACGATACGGAGCGGCTCAGCTCAGAATTCTAAATAAAGGAGAAAAATAAAGCATAAAAATGACTTTGTAAAGCTCAGTGCAGGTGTGCTGTTGTCACCGCGCTTAGGTGAGGACGAGTCGTAGCTGATGAAAAGCTCACAGCTCGCTTAAAGTGGGCAGTTCAGTTGAACCCTGACCTCCTGCCCACAGACCAAGTTTAATGCTGCTATCGACCCACAATGCAAAAATAATAGTAACGCACAGTGACTTGGAGAAGTAACTTTAATCTGATTACTGATTTGGAAAGAATAACGCGTTAGATTACTCGTTACAAAAAAAAGTGGTTAGATCAGAGTACCGGCATCACTGGACACGACACACTGGATATGATGCGTGAGATGCATGAATGAGGATGAACAGATGAGGACAGATAATTGACAGATGAATGACTGGATAAAATAGGTAGATGTACCCTCATATGAATGGATGGGGATGGATGGCAGATGATGAATGGATAGATGAGGACACATGGATAAGGACAGACAGATCATGGATGGATGAGGAGAGATGCATGAATGAGGATGAACAGATGAGGACAGATAATTGACAGATGAATGGATGGCAACAGATTAATGAATGAGGACATCGATAACAGATAATGGATGAACAGATGAGGACAGATGAATGATAGATGGATTAATGGATGAGAATGGATGAACGGGTGAGGACTGATGGACAGATAGATGGATAGATGAGCCTGGGTGAATGAATAAATACATAGATAAGGGTAGATGCAAAGATCAATCAATCAATCAAATACCTTTGATTGTCCCAGGAGGTAAATTTTTGGGGGCACAGGTGCAACACACAGCAGAACAGAAAGAGACAAGGGACACAAAAAGACAGACACCACATGAAATTAAACCACAAAAGGAAAGAAAGATTAAAACTGAAACAGAATCCTCAAGAACAATAACATCAACCAGAGATTGCTGGTGTCTTTTTCCCGCTCTACTGCGGAGAGCGTCCTCGCATACTGCTTCCGGACGTAGTTTGTCTTTTTTCTGCTCCGCCATGGAGACCGTCCTCACATACTGCCTCCGGACATGGCTTATCTTTTCAGAATCAGAATCAGAATCAGAATGTCTTTTATTGTCATTATACATTGGTACAACGAGATTAGAGCCATCCAGTTGCAGTGCAATAAAATAGAGTAAAAATAAAAATAGTGCAAAAAAAGAGCTAAAATTGTGCAAGAGTATGTATCAAAGACAAGATATAAAGAAAAATTCAACAATGTAAGGAAAAATATGTATACAATTGACACTAGTGCAAGGTGCGGCTAGGATATAAATATATTGCACAGAAATGTATATTGTCCATGGGTGATTGGGTTATTGCACATGGTTAGGATTGCATGAGGAGGATCAGTGCATGCTAGAATTCAATGTGGTTATGGCTTTAGGGAAGAAACTGTTTTTCAGTCTATTTGTTTTTGTCCTTGTGAGCCTGTAGCACCTCCCTGAGGGCATCAGGTCAAACAGGGCAGAGCCAGGGTGAAAGCAGTCTTTGGAGATTGCTTTGGCTCTGCTGAGGCAGCGGGAGGTGTAAATGTCCAACAGGGAGGGGAGAGGGCAGCCGATGATCTTCTGTGCTGCCTTTACAACCCTCTGCATTCTCTCCCTGTCAGCAGCGGTGGAGCTGCCAAACCATACTGTGATGCAGTATGTCAGCAGGCTCTCAATGGATGAGCGGTAGAAGGCCAGCAGCAGGTCAGTGTTGAGGTTGTACTTCCTGAGGACTCTCAGGAAGTGTAGTCCGCTGAAGTGAAGTGCTGAGCCTTCTTGAGGATAGAGGAGATGTTGTTGGACCAGGAGATGCAGTCTGAGATGAGAACGCCGAGATACCTGAAGGTGTGGACCCTTTCCACACACTCGCCGTTGATGAGAAGGGGGGCAGGGTCGGTGCAGTGTTTCCTGAAGTCAATGATGATCTCTCTGGTCTTCCTAGTGTTCAGAGCGAGGTTGTTCTCTGAGCACCAGGCTGCCAGCTGCCGGATCTCCTCTCTGTAGGCAGCCTCATCACACAGATGTGTCACAGACATCATGGCAGAGAGCAGAAGGTTTGCATCCATGGATACTGATGGGATAAATGCTCTTCTATCCAAGAAAGAGTACAGCGAAAAGTATCAAGAAAAGTTCCGCACTGTTCAAGGAGTTTTTAACGAAGGATGACTGGAAAGATTTGCATGGTGTTTCAGCCAACAAGTTTCAGAAGCTTCCCACTGCCACACTCGACCATGAACTAGGACAGTTCTACGCATCAGTGCGCTCAAAGTCTGGCCAGACGCTGAAATACAGTACCATGAACTCACTATGGTACGGGATATCCAGGTACCTTAAGGATAAGGGTATTGACATTATGGGGAATCCTGAGTTTGAGTGGGAAATGACTTAGCAAAGTTTTCACACAAATGTAAAGATAAATTTATTAACTACAGAGATGTATAATAAAACAAATGGTGACTGGTTTATTCGGCAGCATAATGGTGTCACCCCTCAGGATCATTGTTGCCCGCGGCCTTCATCCTTGTTCAACAATGATCCTTCGGGGTGACACCATTATGCTGCCCGATAAACCAGTCACCATTTGTATACTGATTGATTGCAGTTTGTTTGTATTACAACGTTTGGAAAGAAGTGTCATTTGATTTAAACTGTGTTTCGCTTTGAAGTTATTAATTCTGACTGGACTCTATCATTCTAACTTGACTTGCACGTTTTGCAGCAGTTTTCTAGTCGTAGTTCTGGAGGAAATCACTGAAGAAATGAACACATTGAAAATATGGTTTGACCGAAACAAACTGTCATTAAACATAAATAAAACAGGGATGAAGTGGAGGTGTAAGAGTCACTAGGTGTTCACAGGAAACACTTATTTATTTCTATATTTATTTATTTATGTTCATTGTTCGTTGGATTTATATTTTCTGTTGTCTTTTGTTTCATCAGCTCTTTTTAACTCTTTCTCTAAAATTGTATTGTGGCATTCCATGTAGGATTCCATCATCTACAGTCCATAATATGATCAGAAGATTCAGAGAATCTGGAGAACTTTCTACACGTAAGCAGCAAGGCCGAAAACCAACATTGAATGCTCGTGACCTTCGATCCCTCAGGCGGCACTGCATTAAAAACCGACATCATTGTGTAAAGGATCTTACCGTGTGGGCTCAGGAACACTTCAGAAAACCATTGTCAGTTAACACAGTTCGTCACTACATCTACAAGTGCAAGTTAAAACTCTACCATGCAAAGTGAAAGCCATACATCAACAACATCCAGAAACACCGCCGCCTTCTCTGGGCCGAGCTCATTTGAAATGGACAGACAAAAAGTGGAAAAGTGTGCTGTGGTCTGATGAGTCCACATTTCAAATTGTTTTGGAAATCATGGACATCGTGTCCTCCGGACAAAAGTGGAAAAAGACCATCCACATCGTTACTAGCGCAAAGTTCAAAAGCCAGCATCTGTGATGGTATGGGGGTGTGTTAGTGCCCATGGCATGGACAACTTACACATCTGTGATGGCACCATTAATGCTGAAAAGTACATCCAGGTTTTGGAGCAACACATGCTGCCGTCCAAGCAACGTCTTTTTCAGGGACGTCCCTGCTTATTTCAGCAAGACAATGCCAAGCCACATTCTGCACGTGTTACAACAGCGTGGCTTCATAGTAAAAGAGTGCAGGTACTAGACTGGCCTGCCTGCAGTCCAGACCTGTCGCCTATTGAAAATATGTGGCACATTATGAAGCGCAAAATACGACAACGGAGACCCCGGACTGTTGAACAACTGAAGTTGTACATCAAGCAAGAATGGGAAAGAATTCCACCTACAAAGCTTCAACAATTAGTGTCCTCAGTTCCCAAACGCTTATTGAGTGTTGTTAGAAGGAAAGGTGATGTAACACAGTGGGAAACATACCACTGTCCCAGCTTTTTGGAAACGTCTTGCAGGCATCCATTTCAAAATGAGCAACTATTTGCACTAAACAAAAAAGTTTATGTTTGAACATTAAATATCTTGTCTTTGGCAGGGGGCAAGGTGGCGATGCGCATGGATGCAGCGGCTTTTAGCTCTCTTCTTCTTCTTTAATATTTATTTCATTCATTTAAAAGAAAAAACTGAAAAGCAGAAACAAAGCATCACAACACCAGAATGAAAAGGAGCAGAAAGAAGAACAAGTCTTATGATTCCTGCCCCTTTTAACAATACAATCTTTCAATATCCAGCATCATAGTCAACATTATTTAACAGACTGCATTTCTTTAACTTGTCACATACCACTGACCCATTTCATAATTATGACCATTAATTAATAGATTACATTTCTGACAGGTTACATTTTAAGCTGAAGACACTCCAAACATTATTAACAGATTACCTTTTTTTTTTTTGACTTTCTTGCAGCCCACTGACTTATTTCATAGTTCCATACTTAATACATCTAATCTAATACGTTTTTAAAATAATTTAAGCGACCTTAATTCTTTAATTTCTTTATTAAGATTGTTCCATAATTTGACACCATTTACTGCAATACTCCGTTCCTTTACTACTCTTTTTTCAAACATATTTTGAATGTTTGTTGGTAAAGTATTTTTATTAACTTGGTACATTGCTTGTAATATTTTCAAATCGACTAAATCATGAAATTTAAGTACCCTATACTTAATGAATAATGGATTAGATGGATCTCTAAAACCACTGTTACTAATCACTTTTAAAGCTCTTTTCTGCAAAATAAAGGTTGTATATAGGTTGTATATGTTGATCCCCAGATTTCTACACAATAAGTTAAATATGGAACAATCAATGAATTGTACAATGTTAATAAACCATAACTATTTAATGAATATTTTACTTTATGCAAAACAGCAATGGCTTTCGCTATTTTTCCTTTTATGTAATTTATGTGTGACTTCCATGTAAAATCTTCATCAATCATGACTCCTAAAAATTTTGTTTCTTTTATGTTGTGTGGGCCGCTGAAGAGGAGGTACTGCTGGCCCACCACCAGAGGGCGCCCTGCCTGGAGTGCGGGCTTCAGGCACGAGAGGGCGGCTGAGCAAACGGGAGTGACAGCTGTCACTCATCTTCACCTCAAACCACTTCACCATAAAAGCCGGGCAGCATCTTCACCTCGCTGCTGAGAAATCGTCTACCTGTCAGGTAAACCGCTCAGCCTGAGTAAACACAACAGTAGTAACGTCTTTGCTTCTGTGTGTAACATTACTTTTGCAGACAAACCTGTTTGTACGTAAGGAGTAGTCGTGTGTTGGGGAGTTGGCGTACTCCGCTCCTCGGTTGGGGACTACTAAGTATACGAACAGGATCTGCACTTAATTCTGGAATATTGTGATTAAGAGGTGGAGGTGTTTCCCACCCTCTTCTGACTGTTTGCTGGGTGTTCACGCACCCACCATCACCTGTCTGTTCTTCCTGCCAGCAGTACCAGATCTGACAGCCGGAGGCAGTGGCCATCTGGGGACTCAGCACTTGGGTGCTCCAGATCCGCTGGCAGTGGAAGGCGTGTGGGATCCGGCTCTTCTCTGGACAGGCGTCTTCTATCCTCGAGCCTGCCACACGTCACCTTGAATTATTGACTGCTGTTCTAAATTGTGTTGTCTGTTGTTCTGTTGTGCACATTCACAACATTAAATTGTTGTATTTTGGCTTATTCCATTGTCCGTTCATTTATGCCCCCTGTTGTGGGTCCGTGTCCCTACACTTTCACAACATTTTACCCTTTGTATATCCATTCCATCTATTTGTAATGACATTATTTTTTTTTCGCTCTATCATTAAACAATATAAAATTTGTCTTATTAATATTTAGTGACAATCTGTTTATATCAAACCAATGTTTAACTTTTTCCAACTCTGTATTTATCACTTGTGCTACTTCCTGTATATCTGATCCAGAGTAAAACAGCGTTGTATCATCAGCAAATAAAATGCTGCCAAGCACATTGGATACATTCACAATATCATTGATATACATTATAAACAGTTTGGGTCCAAGTACCGATCCTTGTGGTACTCCATAAATAATGTTACACAATTCTGATTTGGTATTATTTATCTGAACAAACTGTTTTCTATTTTCTAAGTAGCTTTTTACCCACTGATGTGCAATACCTCTTATTCCATACTGTTGTAACTTGTGAAGCAATCTTGAGTGGTCAATAACATCAAAAGCCTTTTTCAGGTCGATAAAAATACATACAAAATAATCCTTATTATCTATTGTTGATATTTTCTCTATTAGTTCCATAATTGCCATAGCTGTCGAATGTTTTGTTCTAAATCCATACTGAGCATTATTTAAAATATGTTTCTCAAGAAATTTATCCAATCTTGTCACAAAAACGTTTTCCATAATTTTAGAAAACTGTGGAAGCAATGATACTGGCCTGTAATTAGAAAAATTATGTTTGTCTCCATTTTTATATATTGGGATCCCGGAGGACATAGCGAGAACAGGCATTCATTTCAAAATGAACAAATATTTGCATAAAAACAATAAAGTTTATCAGTTTGAACATTAAATATCTTGTCTTTGTGGTGTATTCAATTGAATATAGGTTGAAGAGGATTTGAAAATTATTGTATTCTGTTTTTATTTCCATTTTACACAACGTCCCAACTTGGAATTGGGGTTGTATGTTAATTGTTCTTTTCTTCTCCAGACCTTTCAACTCTGCGTGTCTTTACTCAGGTTTATATTTGCACTGAAAGCTGCACCTGATCTTTTGTTGAACACGTGACAATGACAAAGAAAGAATCTGGATCAAAGAACCCGCCTGAAAACAAGATAGTAAGTCCCTTCAGCTGCTCCCTTGTTGGCACTTGGGGTCGCCACAGCAAATCCAAGGTGAATCTGCATATTGAATTGGCACAGGTTTTACGCCGGATGCCCTTCCTGACGCAACTCCACATTATATGGAGAAACGTGGCAGGGGTGGGATTTGAACTGGGAACCTTCTGCAGTGAAACCAAGCGCACTAACCACTTGGCCACCACCGCCTGCAAACAAGATAAAAGATAAAATATGACATAAAACTGACAACCCTTAAAAACAGTTACACAGAAAACTGGAGCCAAAAAAAGTTGCACAGATGAACAGATGAGGACAAAAGTAGGGATGAGGTCAGGTGTCTCCTTGCGGTGTCTCCTTCCTGTGTCTCCTCGTTGTGTCTCCAAGTTGTGTCTCCTTCTTGTTGTTGTGAAAGTGTAGGGACACGGACCCACAACAGGGGGCGCAATGAACGGACAATGGAGGAAGGTGAATAACAAGGTTTACTATTGTGAAACGAGCACAATGAATACAACAATCACAATTTGGGGTCGAATCCGCTGGTGTCGTGTGGGCAGGCTCGAAGGTAGGAGACGTCCGTCTCAGTCGAACCGAAACCACCCAGATCTCCTCTGCCACCGAACCCTGGAAATACTGGAACCGCCAAGTCCCGAAGTCCCAGGTGGCCACTGCCTCCGCTCGTCGGATCCGGTACTGCTGGCGGGAGAGAGCAACAACACACAGGTGTGGATGCGACAGCACCCAGTAACGGAGAGGGGAGAAGCCGCCTCCACCTCTTGTCAATGTACAGCAGGAAGGTGAGTACTTATCCAAGCAATGTAGCTACCAGTAGTCAACAGTCCTGAAAAGGTTTAACAAGTTTTAGCTGGTTGTTCAGAATATGAATGCAGAGAATGTTACCTCAGTCTTAGGCGATATCTCGGCACTGAGGTGGAGACGCCGTCCTCCTGATATACCTCTGTGCTGAGTGGAACAGCTGTGTCCAGTGATGGGTGACAGCTGTCACCCCGGCTGCTCCCATAAGGCGGCAGCGCCCTCTGGTGCCTGGAGCCCGCACTCCAGGCAGGGCGCCCTCTGGTGGTGGTGGGCCAGCAGTACCTCCTCTTCAGCGGCCCACACAACACTTGTGTCTCCTTCTTGTGTCTCCTTGTTGTGTCTCCTTGCTGTGTCTCCTAGCTGTGTCTCCTCGCTGTGTCTCCTTGCTGTGTCTCCTTCTTGTGTCTCCTAGCTGTGTCTCCTTGTTGTGTCTCCTTGCTGTGTCTCCTAGCTGTGTCTCCTTGTTGTGTCTCCTTGCTGTGTCTCCTAGCTGTGTCTCCTTGTTGTGTCTCCTTGCTGTGTCTCCTAGCTGTGTCTCGTTGTTGTGTCTCCTAGCTGTGTCTCCTCGTTGTGTCTCCTTGCTGTGTCTCCTCATTGTGTCTCCTACCTGTGTCTTCTTGCTGTGTCTCCTTGTTGTGTCTCCTTGCTGTGTCTCCTCGTTGTGTCTCCTTGTGGTGTCTCCTAGCTGTGTCTCCTAGCTGTGTCTCCTTGCTGTGTCTCCTCGCTGTGTCTCCTTGCTGTGTCTCCTCATTGTGTCTCCTTGCTGTGTCTCCTCATTGTGTCTCCTTGTGGTGTCTCCTTGTGGTGTCTCCTTGTTGTGTCTGCTCGTGGTGTCTCCTTGTTGTGTCTCCTTGCTGTGTCTCCTTGTTGTGTCTCCTCATTGTGTCTCCTAGCTGTGTCTCCTTGTGTCTCCTTGTTGTGTCTCCTAGCTGTGTCTCCTCGCTATGTCTCCTAGCTGTGTCTCCTCGCTGTGTCTCCTCACTGTGTCTCCTTGTTGTGTCTCGTTGCTGTGTCTCCTAGCTGTGTCTCTTTGTTGTGTCTCGTTGCTGTGTCTCCTAGCTGTGTCTCTTTGTTGTGTCTCGTTGCTGTGTCTCCTAGCTGTGTCTCTTTGTTGTGTGTCCTCGTTGTGTCTCGTTGTGTCTCCTAACTGTGTCTCCTAGCTGTGTCTCCTTGCTGTGTCTCCTCGTTGTGTCTCCTTGTTGTGTCTCCAACTGTGTCTCCTTGTTGTGTCTCCTAACTGTGTCTCCTAGCTGTGTCTCCTTGCTGTGTCTCCTCGCTGTGTCTCCTTGCTGTGTCTCCTTGTTGTGTCTCCTAGCTGTGTCTCTTTGTTGTGTCTCCTTGATGTGTCTCCTTGTGTCTCCTTGTTGTGTCTCCTAGCTGTGTCTCCTAGCTGTGTCTCCTCACTGTCTCCTTGCTGTGTCTCCTTCTTGTGTCTCCTAGCTGTGTCTCCTTGTTGTGTCTCCTAGCTGTGTCTCCTTGTTGTGTCTCCTTGCTGTGTCTACTAGCTGTGTCTCCTTGTTGTGTCTCCTTGAAGTGTCTCCTCGTTGTGTGTCCTTGTTGTGTCTCCTAACTGTGTCTCATTGCTGTGTCTCCTCGCTGTGTCTCCTAGCGGTGTCTCCTTGCGGTGTCTCTTTGTTGTGTCTCCTTGCTGTGTCTCCTCGTTGTGTCTCCTACCTGTGTCTCCTTGCTGTGTCTCCTTGTTGTGTCTCCTTGCTGTGTCTCCTGGCTGTGTCTCCTTGCTGTGTCTGCTTGTTGTGTCTCCTTGCTGTGTCTCCTTGATGTGTCTCCTCATTGTGTCTCCTAACTGTGTCTCCTTGCTGTGTCTCTTTTTTGTGTCTCCTTGATGTGTCTCCTCGTTGTGTCTCCTTGTTGTGTCTCCTAGCTGTGTCTCTTCGTTGTGTCTCCTGCTGTGTCTCCTCGTTGTGTCTCCTTGTTGTGTCTCCTTGCTGTGTCTCCTTGCT